>NC_136912.1:93320072-93385072 GCF_949606895.1 Notothenia rossii
ATACAAAATAACAGTCACTTCAATACTGTTGGAGCCATAATGCATGTGTCTTTGTTTGTATTTTATCTGCACAAGTTCCAACAATGAACACAACATGGATTATTCACTTGTGAGTGTGTATAAATGTAATCACTGGGTGATCAGATGCAGGTGTGAGGGACAGTAGCAAACAGTTTTCGACCGTGTCGGCAGACGCCGTGTCGATGAGCTGTGTGTTAAATCTGTCTGTATTCAGCGTGACTGCCTGGCATATATTGGTATCTAAATGGTAACAGAAAGGCAATACGGATACAATCAACATGGTAAAAAAAATGGATCGATGGATTGGAAGATATACTCCGTATGGATATTATTTTGTCATCTGGAACACGCGTCCGAACTTAGTTCTCCCGTTCCCACCCCTCAGTGATAAGGTTAAAAAGCCACTACAAATATCTAAGGGAATGTAAGGTTGTCCATTCAACAATTATTTCCAGATCCTTTTCTAGATTACCCGCCATCTTTGAAAAATGTCAGATAATAGTTGACCATCATAATTATCCTGAGCCTAAAGTGTGTTTTTCAAATGTCTAAAAAAGTCACACAAAAAAAAATCGGTCTACAGAAAGAGAAAAGCAGCAACTTTCTGTTTAAATGCTTCAGCTCTGGTTTATTATTTCAGTTTTCTGTGTTTCAATTTTTTTTTTTTTTTCTTTGCAATATTTCAGCTAATGAGTCATCCACATATCCAACAGTATGTATTTACAGTAATATACTTTACAGATTTAGGGTGTAGTATTAAAACTGTCATAATTCTTTTATTTGTTTGACTCCGTGTGATACTGAAACCCTGTTTTTCATTTTGATTTGTTACTTTCCTTACTCATGTGGTTTTGTTCACCACTATATGACAGATGCTTACAGACATAATGAAATACTGCTGTCGAATAATACTGTCAAATTAATAAAGATAAAGGCCATAAATCAGGCCTGTATGACGCTAACAACGCAGATACACAGTTGAGTTTAAGCGATGTGGAAACACTACCACCTCATGGCCTCCTAATCCTCCTACAGGCCGAGAGATGTATTGTATTTAATCCTAAACATCAATAGACTGTGAGACTTACTGTTTGAAGGGAAATGAAGGAGGGCAGAGATTTAATAAACAAGAGTATTCATGGTACAAAGTCTTTATTATTTAGTGTATGTCAGTGTAAACATTGGCATGGCCCTTGAGAGGAAAAAGGTTCCACACCGCCGCACTACAGCAAAAGGGAAAACCCCCATGTAACGGTGTTCTATTTATCCGTTTGCAAACATAGGCTTAGTCGGTTGATTTAAACTCAACAACTTTATTTATAACAACAAAAATATATACTGTTTGACAATATTGAAATTTAAATTAAAAAAATGAAAGTTACCAAAATGAGGTTGTCTATCACTCATCTATGGAGTAAACAAATACTAGCTGTTGCCTTCGCTGCAACAATCTCCAAAATGCCAGTCCAGGGCCAACATCGTCCCTTATGAACCCATAGCCCCGCCCCCCCACAGGCTTACCCTCAACAGGTGTGTGTGTGTGTGTGTGTGTGTGTGTGTGTGTGTGTGTGTGTGTGTGTGTGTGTGTGTGTGTGTGTGTGTGTGTGTGTGTGTGTGTGTGTGTGTGTGTGTGTGTGTGTGTGTGTGTGTGTGTGTGTGTGTGTGTGTGTGTGTGTGTGTGTGTGTGTGTGTGTGTGTGTGTGTGTGTGTGTGTGTGTGTGTGTGTGTGTGTGTGTGTGTGTGTGTGTGTGTGTGTGTGTGTGTGTGTGTGTGTGTGTGTGTGTGTGTGTGTGTGTGTGTGTGTGTGTGTGTGTGTGTGTGTGTGTGTGTGTGTGTGTGTGTGTGATCTTTTTTAATATGGCACTGTTGAAAGAAAATATATCTTTCTATAAATCAAGAAAATATTTCATGTTTTAGATTCAAATGTCAAGAGAGTTGTCTGAAGTTCAACAAGATCATTCAAACACAACATTTCAAGAGGAAATAATCAGATAAATAAATGAATACAAAAATCAGTCAATCATTAATGTAATTTAATAACCGAACCCCCCCCCCCCCCAAAACATCCTCTTTTTTTTGCTCATCAGATATCAGAATGTTCTGCAGCTCTCTCGCCTCATGTGACCGGGGCATTCTTGAGTTTTGGACTATAGTTAGAGTTATTTTAAATACTCTTGACATTTTTGTAGAGCAAGCAATGAAATGATTCATTGGGAGGATCAGTGTTTGATGTGGCACTGCAGTCATCGAAAAACATTGAAGCAGCTGCGGTGATTTGAGTCCTGAAATGACCTTTTTGCATAAACTGTTACTCCCTTTGACCTATCATTTCCTGGACTAGGGGTAGAGGAATGTGATGACAAATATCTGGAACAAACTCCAGATCCGCTGCAACTCTTACTATTTTTAAATCCATGCTGAAGACTTTTAACTATTCACATCTTACACTGCACTGTAACTTTTATTCACGTACTGTTTTGTTATCTTAGCTCTGAATGTCTTTCATTTTTGTAAAAGCACTTTGAATTGCCTTGTGTTGAAAAGTGCTATATAATTAAACTTGCCTTGTGTCTCTCTCTCTTTCTCTCTCTCTCTCTCAGGAGCAGATCCATGTGCCGGTCTATCACCCGACGCCCAGCCGGTCCCGATTGGCCTCTCAGCTGACGGAGGAGGAGCAAATCCGCATCGCTCAGAGAATCGGGCTCATCCAGCACCTCCCGAAGGGGGTGTACGACCCGGGGAGGGACGGCTCTGAGAAGAAGATCAGAGAGTGAGTAGAACCGCTGGGGGGGTCACACTCGAGAGTGGGAGCTACACACAGGAGAGACACTGCAGAGATCAGGGTGTCTGTAGATCTGAAACATGATATAAGAACATTATGTAAGTCACTGTCTGAGAACAGGAAGGAAATGAATTCAAGTTTCTGAAACGAACTAATTAAAGTGTGAGTGTAACATAGTGATGTCAAAAAGCAAAATAGGGCCTGTCGTGGCTTCCTTGTTTGTTTGCCTATCAAGCCACTAGACGCCTTAAACACAAATGTTTTACCCGTTTTCTTTCCTTTATATTACTTACAGTTGAAGAGTTGCTTGGCCTTCGATGGTTTGAATGATATTATGCGATCAAAATAAAATAACGTTTACACATGCAACAAAGAAAAGAGGCCTTTACAATAGTCGAAACAAAAAGGCAAAACTCAAATAAAATAACAAACAACTTAGATGTTACTTCTTTCTTGATAAGGTTTATATAACTTCATAACTTAAAGGGTAATCGGACGGTTAAAAACTGTTCCTCGACGGCGTCTTTCTGACAGGTTGTCAATCACTGTCACTTTTAGAGGAGGCGCCGTGGGAATTGTAGTCTTTGATAGTGTGTTGACTACAGACGTCACAATTAGGTGGCCTTTCTTACTTACTTACTTCTTAAACTAAATTCTGGCTCCAACAGGGCCTCTTTAATTGAACTATGCAACGCAAACCATTCAAGTCTATGTAGCTTCATGCTGTTTTTTCTGTGCGGTCCAATCAGCCCCTAATGACATGTTTCTGTGTCCCCCCCCACAGGTGTGTGATCTGTATGATGGACTTCGAGTACGGAGACCCCATCCGGTTCCTGCCCTGCATGCACATCTACCACATGGACTGTATAGACGACTGGCTGATGAGGTCCTTCACCTGCCCCTCCTGCATGGAGCCTGTGGACGCCGCGCTGCTCTCCTCCTATGAGACCAACTGACACACACACACACATACACACACACACACACACACACACACACACACACACACACACACACATCTATATTCCCACAGGCACACCACAGGGTTTTCACACGTACACTATGCACACAGCTTACATCTTGCAACCCTGTATCCTGGATTATTTAGGTGCTGATATCAAAAGTGACATTGTAAAAAGTTTTGGATGAACTGTGTGTGTGTTTGTGTGTGTGCCACACAAGTCCCCCAGTTGACCTGCTGGACAGGGTCGAAGGTGTTTTTTGTGTTAAGAACAATGAGGAAGCAACGTGAAGGTGAAAACCCGGAAGTGAAAATATGGGTTTTCCAGTGTAAAAGGAAGTGAAGAAGCATGGATCATCTGATATTATTTGAGTAAGGATTACTTTTATATGCCGGAAACACCCACGTCGCCCAGTCACACACTTCCTTTATTAACTTTTCATCATGGATGTTACCAGAAAAAAGGAAGAAGGACATCTGTGTTTGTTTTACTGCTTAATCGTGAGTAATGATTAATGACACACCTGCTCGACGTGTCTGAAAACTGACACCACTTGATGCAAAAACTCCTACAGATGTTGGATTAACAGAAAAGACTGCAAGAGCTGGACTTCAGACTAAAGACTGCAACATAATATATAACCAGCAGACACACCACAGGCCTCATGGTATTGCGGTCTGCCTGCACATCTATTAAAAAAACAATATTGGTGGTGGATTGATAGATCGTCCCGTGGGTTTGTGAAAGCTGTCCTGTGTTTGTTTTGTCGGTCAGAAAACAGTAAGGGCTTCTTTAAACCACCAACAACACAGATGTGGCAAAAAAGGAAATAAGTTTGTGCTTTAGTCACTAATGTGAGACTTGCTATGAAGTATGTATTAGGTCAGTTGAAAGCAATAATGTTAAGTTGGACCTGATGTTATTGCTTTCAACTAACCTAATACTGTAATCTGTTGATATTATACATTTAATTAAAGTCCACATTTCAGTGTCGAGTCACAGTGGGATTACTGACCTAAGCATGCACCTAACCATTGATACAAGCCAGTTATATTTGCACTTCTTATTTAGACTCTGTACCATATGCATTCAGAAATAATGTCAGAGTGGAGTGTGTGATCTCCTTTACCTACAAATTCTCATTACTATTGCGATGATTTGTAAAGAAAGCCTTGGCATGTGTTGTGAAACCGAAACCGATCATTCGCAGAAGAGTGTCATCTTAACCCACAATCTAAACGCTTTGTTTTAAAATGGCGTTGCCCAAGTCTACCAGTTTACTGTTGAAGCACAAAAGACAAAGTTTGCCCTCCTACGTTGAGCAAGCATAAATTCGTAGTCATTTATGCTCCCCGCTGCAAAACGGGCACGATACAGATCCAACACAGTTTGAAAACATGCCTTCGTTGATCTGTGGTGCATGTGTGTGTGCACCTTCCTTTCTTTGCATAACTCTATGTAACTCTTTATGTTTCCTCCGTCAGTAAGATGGAGCTTCATGGCCTTAGGTTACATGTCAGTGACGGTTGACATCAGCTGCTAAAATGTGGAGTCCAGTTCACTTTGAGAAACAAGAAGATGCACAGGGGAAAAAGTCCTTCCATCAAATTCGTAATCAAGTAAAAGTACAAAAGTAACGGCATCAAAATATACCTAAGTACCAAAAGTAAAAGTATGGTTCATTTCAGAATCATATATATTAAAGGATGTTATCATTTGTGTTCATGCATTATTGTGTTTATCTCTTTAATGTTGCATCTAGTGAAGATATGGTTTAATTTAATTATTTAATTTACGGCTGGGTAACCTACAAAAATACACAATCATTTATTAGATGAAAATCTATTTGATTAATTGCATTCATCTGCAAAGTGTCTTGTAACTAAAGCTGTAAAACAAAAGTAGTGGAGTAAAAAATAAAGTAGCATAATGTGGAAATACTGGAAGTACAAGTAACTTATATTTCTACGTACAGTACTGTTTTTTTTTCTCAATCTGGTTTTTTGTTTATTACCAAAGAAACATCTGTTAAACTCCACAACAATGCAAATAGTCATAGTGACTCAAAAGTGAAACTGTTTTACGAAAAAAAACGGAAGACTAACACTCTCCCAAAGCTAAATGGACAAGCATGTGACACACTTTTTGAAAATGCTTCAGTTATTGGTATTTGAATTCTTGCAGCCCAAAATGTTTCCGGTTATGTGCTGAGTTTCCTGGAAACCGTAAGAAAAGGTAACGCCTGCCTGAGATGTGTCTCAATCACAGGGCTCTGAATTTGAATCTCCAGACAGACTTATTTATTAAAAAAGCTCCACACACACAGGAATAATTCAGTGCTGTTTTAGGGTGGATTTTCTGCTTCTTAGTAGGATTTAACATCAAGGTTTGCTCATATGTGAATGGGGTGTGTTTGTGAATGGATGCTTGTTACACCTTTCCTTGTTTGTGAGCATTAATATGTTGTGTAATGTAATACAGGCGAATAATAAATAGTCATTGCAACAGAACATAACAGCTGCTTGGTGGTTTTTATTTCACAAACTGACATGTCGTACAACTGATAGGACTCTGTAAATACCAAATAAATAAACTTGTCAAAAAGTGTTTTACCATTTTGGGCTCAGATATTTTATTTAAATCATAGGTGGGACGGAAAATGTCCTCCAATTCTTGACTGACTGGATTATTGTCTTCAATTTATTTCATTTGCTTGTGCTTTGGGTAAACAATGCATCCACACATATTCGTTCTCATTATACATCCATGTGTCAGTCGGTCCTGACTTCACCTGCTGCACTATCTGACCGGACTCAACGCTGTGTTCGTCCGTCATGAGCACGCTGTTTATAAGTAGTTGGGTGGAAACATTCACTGATAAACTGCAAAACAAGAGCTATTATCTCCAAACAGATGTGACCAACTTCATGGTTACCTCGTATTTGTTTAAACTTGGATCATTTGCTCATGTCTAGTCTATAAAACGGTAAAAGTTGGGTACATGGACTGTTGTTAAAACTAAGCAGCTTATAAACATCAGATTTGAAAACAAAATTATTTATTATTTACAAAAAAGATATCCCATAAAAGATCTTTAGAGTTTTATTTTTGTTATTTCTAATCCAGGAGATGCTGATTTTAAACCGTTGGTACGAAAATGATGGCATTTCCTGTTTCTACCGGAGATAGGGCAGTTTGTCCCAAAGCTTGCTGCTGTTCTTATAACCTCCATCTGAAAGAAAGACTCATTCAGAGAGTGTGACTACAGACAGTTCACTCCATCACGGGGCGGTGTGGTTTGGAATTGAGCCAAAAGTCCGGATGACACATCTGCAGCAGAGAGAGAGAGAGAGAGCAGCGAGCACCGAAACAGAAGTAGATTTAACCCTTTAAATGCCAGTTTGTTGAAAAAACTCCACAGTTTTTTTATTGAAAAGAACAAAAAACTAGAATAATTTTCAAAAAATATATTTCAAGGAATATTTGATTATTGTTATTATTAGGTCCCTATATTGGTCAATGATTGGCAGCAAAATTAATTTAAATGCATTGTTATTTTTTTTGCAGTGTCAGATTTAAACAAAAACTCACACTCGTGTTCCTAAGGCCAGAAAATGCCACCCTCACAAAAACTGCCATAAAATTATGATATATTCAAATATTTTTTCCCACTTTCAAAGAGTAAATCTTTTAAAACTACTCCAGCCTGAATAAAATGAATAATACAAGATCATTTTGAACCAGAAAAACATTTATTTTACAAAGATGAACATTGAATGAACACTGTGTGTCTGGCTGTGAGAGTCCAGCTCAGGTCGAGCAGGGGCTGCAAATGGACAGACGGTGGTCCTTGCATATGAATTTCCCACATTTGCAGCAGGTGCTGCAAACTCTTCTGTCCATGCAAATGTGGCACTAACTCCTGCTCTTCCGTTCACTGATGAGAGAGGGGCCTGCAGCAACCTGCAAAAGGTAAATGTGTGCAATTTATTATAAAGTTGTGTATATTTACAGAAACTAAGAAGCATATAAATATCAGGTTTAAAAGAGCTTTACAAAAAAGACAAAGCTCACAATGAAATATGTTTGGAGTTTTATTTTAGTTATTAATTTACATTTTTTGTCTAAGAGATGCTGATTTGAAACCGTTGTTACATACAGTTACGGCATTTCCTGTTTCTGCCGGAGAGAGGGGAGGCCGTCCCAAAGCTTGCTGCTGTATTTACTCCCTCCACCTGACAGGAGGGAGCCTCGTTGGGCTGCGAGTGTGGCTACAGACGGAGTCCACTCCGTCACGGAGGGGTAGGGTCGAGGGAATGGTTTGGGATTGGGCCTAAATGTCACGATCTGTGGCCGTTTCTCAATCGCGAGGATGCTTGCTTGGTAGCACATGTCTTGCGAGTCACTTGCTTCAGAAGCTAGGCAAGAATCCTTCCTGGCATTCGGAAAACAAAGAGTGGAACAGGCTAGCAAGTGTGCAGGTGTGCGTCATATGAGAGGCCCCGCCTTACATTTTCCGCCACAGATTTGGGGAAATTGGTCCGTGCGCAAAGCATTGTGGGGATTTTAAGGACGCGAAGTCTACCCATGTGCAGCCTCGAAATTACCCCCAAACCAAGGACGCGGCCTCGGTGGAATTCCAAGTATGCTGGAGATTGGAACAGTCCTTCTGCGGCACTCGATGACGTAGCATCCTTGAAATATTGGTTTGGAAGCCAGTTTCCTCGAGATTGAGAAACGGCCTGTGTTGTGTTTTGTCTTGTCTTGATCTGTCTTTGGTTTCCTGTCTGTGTGTGTTCCCTCCTACCTGTTCCCTCCTACCTGTTTTCTTGATTGTGTTCACCTGGTGCCCCTGTGTTTTCTCCTCCTTCCTCACCTGTCTCTTGTTTCCTTGATTAGTCCTGTGTGTATTTAAGTTCTGTTTTTTCTGTCTGTTCATTGTTGGTTCGCCGTTTGTCTGTGACTGTGTTCACCGGGGAGTGTTCTGGTTGTCCGTGTTCCATGTCCTTGAAATAAAGGTATTTTCAGTGTTATCTGCATTTGGGTCCTGCTTGCTTCGCTCACCCGTAACAGAGCGAACCAACCAAGGATGGGCCCAGCAGATCCATCTGAGCAGGAATTACTGAGTTTTTCCTTTTCTTTGGCTTATTGCTCTGATCGGTGGAGGGGAGCGTCCGGTGTTCAGCAGCGAGAGGCTGCTCTGGCAGAGGCGTGCCAGATGGCTATGGAGAAACCAGGCTTAGTGAAATTCTTACCTGGCTGGATTTTGAACTTCCTCTCGGTGTGTGATTCCCAGCCTGACACCATACGTCTCGGTGTGTTCCGTCTGGAGTCAACCTCTGCTTCTTCCCCAGTTCCTGCTCCTGTCCAGGAGCCGTTCTCGGGAACTCGTCTGGCTTTCGGAGGTCCACGGAGCCTCCAAAAGGCTCCTAAGAGAAGGAGTCGCAAGTCCAGGCTAGCAGCCCGAGCCCCAAGAGCCATGGTTCCGGCCCCAGTTCTGGCCCCAGCAGCCATGGTTCCAGCCTCAGTTCTGGTCCCAGCAGCCATGGTTCCGGCCCCAGTTCTGGCCCCAGCAGCCATGGTTCCGGCCCCGGTTCTGGCCCCAGCAGCCATGGTTCCAGCCCCGGTTCTGGTCCCAGCAGCCATGGTTCCGTCCCCGGTTCTGGCCCCAGCAGCCATGGTTCCAGCCCCGGTTCTGGTCCCAGCAGCTATGGTTCCGGCCCCAGCAGCCATGGTTCCAGCCCCGGTTCTGGCCCGAGCAGCCATGGTTCCGGCCCCAGCAGCCATGGTTCCAGCCCCGGTTCTGGCCCGAGCAGCCATGGTTCCGGCACCAGTTCTGGCCCCAGCGGCCATGGTTCCAGACCCAGTTGTGGCCCCAGCAGCCATGGTTCCAGCCCCGGTTCTGGCCCCAGCAGTCATGGTTCCGGCACCAGTTCTGGCCCCAGCGGCCATGGTTCCAGACCCAGTTGTGGCCCCAGCGGCCATGGTTCCGGCCGCAGCAGCCATGGTTCCAGACCCAGTTCTGGCCCCAGCGGCCATGGTTCCGGCCCCAGCAGCCATGGTCCCTCCTCTAGTCCCTTCCCTAGTCCCTTCCCTAGTCCCTTCTCTAGTCCCTTCCCAAGTCCCTCCTCTAGTCCCTTCCCAAGTCCCTTCCCAAGTCCCTTCTCTAGTCCCTTCTCGAGTCCCTTCTCTAGTTCCTTCTCAAGACCCCTCTCTAGTCCCTTCCCGAGTCCCCTCTCTAGTCCTTCCTCTAGTCCCTCCTCTAGTCCTTCCTCTAGTCCCCTCTCTAGTTCCTCCTCTAGTCCCTTCCCAAGTCCCTTCTCTAGTCCCTTCTCTAGTCACTTCCCCAGTCACTTCCCTTGTCCCTTCTCTAGTCACCTCTCAAGTCTCCTCTCGAGTTCCCTCTCGAGTTCCCTCTCGGCCCTCTCTGGAGCCCTCTCTCGAGTCCCCTCTCGAGTTCCCTCTCCAGTCCCTCCTCAAGTCCCTAATCAAGTCCCTACTGAAGTGACGTTGGAGGTTCCGCTGGGGGTCCTGCCAACTCTATGTCCTGTCCCGTTGGGGGTCCCGCCGACTACTCTTCTGCCGGGGGTCCTGCCAACCCTGTGTCCTGTCCCGTTGGGGGTCCCGCCGACTACTTTTCTGCCGGGGGTCCTGCCAACCCTATGTCTTGTCCCGTTGGGGGTCCCGCCGACTGCTCTTCTGCCGGGGGTCCTGCCAACCCTATGTCCGTGCCGTTGGAGGCCCCGCCGACGATTCTTCTGCCGGGGGTCCTGCCAACTCCATGTCCTGTTCTGTTGGAGGTCCCGCTGAGAGTCCTGCCAATCCCATGTCTTGTTCTGTTGGAGGTCCCGCCGTCACCTGTCTCGCCGGGGGTCCTGCCAACTCCTGGTCCTCTTCCGTGGGGGATCCTGTTGAAGCCTGTCCCACTGGCTCCTGTTCCTGTCCGGCAGATACCGGGTCCTGCCCGGCGTCCGGAGCTGTCCCGTGGCCGCCTGCTTCGCCCTCGAGCCCGGCCCCCTGAGAGCTGCGGTATTCGCCCTCGAGCCCGGCCCCCTGAGAGCCGCGGTCTTCGCCCTCGAGCCCGGCCCCCTGAGTGCCGCGGCCTTCGCCCTCATGCTCGGCCCCCTGAGTTCGCCCGCTGTGGCCTTCGCCTTGCCCCCGGGCCGTCTGCCCGAGACCCCCTTCATGGACTCTGCCTTGCCCCGGGGCCGTCTGCCCGAGACCCCCTCCATGGTCTCTGCCTTGCCCCCGGGCCGTCCGCCCGAGATCCCTTCCGGGTCCTCCGCTGTGCTCCTGGGTTGTCAGCCCAAACCCGTCCTCCTGACCCCCTCCACCCACCCTGGTGGCCCTAGTTTTCTGTCTGTCATTGTTGGTTCGCCGTTTGTCTGTGATTGTGTTCACCGGGGAGTGTTCTGATTGTCCGTGTTCCATATCCTTGAAATAAAGGTATTTTCAGTAAACAGATCATGCGCACCTGGCATAATAACGTTACTTACCGTTTAAATTGACCAAATAAATTCAGCAGACAATGTTATTTAACCAGTATGTATTTTATTTCAACTATATTCTTATTCTTATTATTATTACTATTATTATTGTAGGCCTACATGTAATATTTTTTTCACTTTTCATTTTTCAAATGAGGGTGCATAACGACTCAACTGAGGGTGCAATGCACCCCCGTAGTACCGGGCCCGCACATATCATCATATCCTGCCCTCTCCTGTCTAGTCTTGCTTATATTCAGGGGTGCACATAAGTGGTACGCAGGTACGCATGCGCGGCAACAATCTGAAATGCGTCCTGTCACTTGTGTCACAAAGCGCATTTGCTTACCGACGGACTTGTGAAGCTTTTCCAGTGTTTCCGTGTGCACAGACAGGGCTGCTGTTGACGTCGGTCTGCAGCACCGCGCTAAAACAGCTGATCACAACGTACACCCCCCATCCCCCCCCCCCCCCCCCCCCGTTGACATTCGCGATACAGAGGGCTGATGGGAGCAAGAAGTTGGAGTACCAAACACTGAGAAAGTTGTGTGCAACCCACACTCAAGAACTTACACAATAACTTATGTTAACATGATATAATGTGCTTCAGTTGCAAACAAACAGTCACTCTGGGACACCTGCGAGAAGCTTTTCTGAAATGGGCCATTGTTTACTTTAATACTTATAGGCCTATGCTTGCTGCTGGCTCCGACGGGTCAGTTTATTTTTAAGGTGGGTCTCAGCAGCAAAATACCAATCCAAAAACGTCCACTAATGCCGAGCCAGGAAACAAGGTGTGTACATGTCTTATATAAATTATATAAATGACAGCTAACAACTAGCCACAGTGTAACGTTAGCTTAACAGCCGGTAGAAAGACAACACACACACACACACACACACACACACACACACACACACACACACACACACACACACACACACACACACACACACACACACACACACACACACACACACACACACACACACACACACACCGGGACACACTAACTGTGGTATTGGGGTTAGTGTGACACCGTGTGTGTTCTTATAATAAATAAAGTTGGGTTTTGTTTCGTTTTCAATAGACTTTATAACGCGCTTGTATTTCCCATATAGGCTTACTGATTTCCAGAAGTGACTGTTATTGTAATATCATCCCGTTTAACGCTCATGGTGTCACAATGAAATTATGTTTGAATTGAATGAATCATCATTAGAGGTAGTGTTATGTTCACGCTTTCATGTTGTGACTCGTATGCATCAAATACATTATTACCCTTGTTAAAAAATAGGTAGGCCTATCGGCTGTGGTCTGTGGAGATTAAAAAAGGGTTTTAGCCTCTTCGAAAACCTGCCATCGAAAATGAAAGTGTTCCCGATGATGCTTATACTGCTTACACTGCTGTTTGATTCAGTGTCATTACACAAATGACGTTATTTGTTCCAATAACAATGATTTAAAACACGTTAATAAAACGTGCTCCCTTTTGGCTCCTCCGTGGAGGACTACTGCAAATATTACTTTACATTACATTACATTTAGCTGACGCTTTTATCCAAAGCGACTTACAATAAGTAGCCTAAGTGATATTACTTCTTGTTTGACATTTCATTATTTACAAAGCCTAATGACAAAAAGTGAATATATGTTTGGGGAACATCCCAAAGCCTGCAGAAGCCTAGTGACTTTGTTGTTCTGTTTTACGAGTATTGTCACTAGCTAATTATTGTCATTATAGGCCTATCAACATTATTGTGCCGTTGATTCGATTTGTTTGCGGAACAGTCCATTATTATCTGGACGGGGAGTCAAACTCCGTGTAAGACTATCATCGACTACTTAATTATGTGTCCCCGCTTATCAATTCGGCAGCTGAAATCGTTATTCCTCTATTTGTTTTAAAAGTTCAAAGAAACACCCTTTTGGAAGTTCGGAGGCCTAGTCGTGGTGGCGGACTGGGACTAAATATCAGCCCGGGAAACTCGACCGGCCGGCTCAACTCGGTACCGCTATTCAATTGTCAAGGGGGGGGGGGGGGGGGGGGCGGTCGGTCCGAATTGTCCGACCGGCCCACTTCGGTACCGGCCACCGGGAGATTTTTCCCAATGGCCCTGTAGGCCTATATATTCGTTTGTTTTATTCTCATTTCATTCATTTCAATATCGTATTCATATGATATGTTTATCTAATAGCAATGATGGGCTACTTTACATGCCATTGCGCTAACCAAAATGTGCTTAAATCCCCAAAACATGAAACTATATTTCTATAGTTATTGTCTAAACGTGCTCACACACACACACACACACACACACACACACACACACACACACACACACACACACACACACACACACACACACACACACACACACACACACACACACACACACACACACACACACACACACACACACACACACACACACACACACACAGTATCTGCTGCTCTTCAGGCTACAACTGGGTAGGCCTTTAAACGGGCTATAGCTGTTAATTCAGAAACCATATACACTACTAATGCTGAATCTTTATTATAGCCTACTTCGGATTTAGACCCACATTCAGTAGGCTATAAGCCTCATCACCACACCTTTTCACCGTTTCAATTATGGAGTGACAGATCTAAACGAAATCTCGGCATGGAATGTAGCTTTTAAATTAAGGACCAATATCCACCATCAACATGCTTCTATCGGCCGCTCTCTAACACCTTAAACCGTTATAAAATATGACTTTATATAGGCTAGCTATACTATACAGCATTTTGGGGGGGCACATTTGTTGATGTGATTGAGAAAAAAATACATTTTCAAAAAAACATATGCAAGGCTTCTATTTCTCATTTCAGAATAATACCACAGCTTGATAAAGCCTGCAATTTTTTAGCATACAAAATAAAAATATAGGCCTATAGCTACGTGTAAAATATATGTTTTAAAATGATGCGTTTTTTAACCCTCCTGTCAAAACACAATATCTTTATAAAAGTGGTTAATCGGACAGATTTAACCTGAACACGACGGGAGGGTTAAAAAACAGATTTGGATTTGTGGACAAGTTATTTTATTGCCAGACATCAAAGCAGACCACCACTCACTTGAGCTCAAATATTCCTCGATGTATTTGGCCGCCTCCATGTGATTTTGCTTGTGCGCCATGCTCCCCGGCGTTCCCTCCGCGTTGCGTGCCCGGGGGTCTGCGGTGAGACCGATCAGCAGCCGGATAACCTCCAGGTTTCCCTCCATGGCGGCCAGGTGCAGCGGAAGGTTGCCCTTCTCATCAAACAGGTTTACATCTGAGCCGTATTGGACGAGCTTCTCCACAGAACCGATGTAACCGGCGCGCGCTGCGTCGTGCAGCGGGGTGAGCCCCAGGACAGGGTCCCGGATGTTGAAGTCTGCCCCCGCGAGGAGAAGCGCCTCCACCACATCAGGACAGGCCCAATTCACCACCTGCAGACAAACAGATGAGAGACTCACAATAATGAATTATCCATTAAATTAACCAGTGGTGTGAAGTAGCCTACATTAGGTAGGCTATTGTAGCCTACTTCAATGTTGGAGTACTTGCACTTTATTTAGCCTAAATATTTTGTATCATAGGAGGGAAGTGACTTTACATTTACTCAAGTAATGTTGGCCAACTAAAGTACACGTTTGAGAGAGTATTTCAATGTTTTGTTACTTACTATAGCCTACTAAAATTGAGGTATTACTTTACTTGAGTATTTCCATCTCATGTTTCTTTATACTTCTGTACTCCACTATAGTTCAGAGGTAAATGGTGTACTTTTACTCCACTACATGTATTTAATACCTTTAGTTATACTTTACAGATGTGGATGAATGATGTGAAATATAATCAAGTGTTAAATCAGACTTTAGTTCCACTTGGAGTAAATCCACAAGCTAAAGGTGCAGCTAGTTTGAATGACTTTGCATACTGCAGGTATGCAAAGCTTTGAGAACACTTTAATGATAGCGACAGCAGGAAAAAAACGTCGCTGAGAGGATGAGGCCGGCTGTTTGATGTTGTATGGCACGCTAAAAAAAGATTACTTGCTGAGATCAAAACGCTGTTTGATGTTGTATGGCACGCTAAAAAAAGATTACTTGCTGAGATCAAAACTCTGTTGAATTGTAATGTAGTTTAATGAAAAATACGCGGTGATCAGACATAGACATTGTAATAATAATGATCAAAGCAATCATAAATCTTGAGGTCAAGATATATACAACGGCCCTATGTCAACTCCAACAATTGGCCTAGCAACGGCTTAGCAACCCCATTTGTTTGTTTATGAAAATGTATATTTATACACATTCTGGCGAGATTTATCAGGGGTCGTTGTAAGTTAAAGCGCAAACTGTTACTTGGCTAATGTTATAATTCTCATTATGTGAACACAGATCGAAAATGGAAAAATCTCTCACAAGTCAGCGTAAACGACCGCGATCTCCAACGGAGCCGGCCCAGCCGGACAACCCTGTGTGTGTGTGTGTGTGTGTGTGTGTGTGTGTGTGTGTGTGTGTGTGTGTGTGTGTGTGTGTGTGTGTGTGTGTGTGTGTGTGTGTGTGTGTGTGTGTGTGTGTGTGTCTGTTTGCGGTGTGGTGATGAGGTTAAATGCCAGAATATGCCAGTTGAAACAGTAAACGATCGCTATTGTGTAGCCTACTTGTACGCTCAGGGTGTAATGGTATTATACAAAAATATTGTAGGAGGCACAGAAACAGTGTTCAAATTCTGTTTTACAAACTTATTTTGGTTGTGCTTACCTTGCAAAGTAATGTTATAAGTGTCAAAGGAATATTTTAATGTCAATATTAATGATAATATTGTAGCGTGTCCAAGTTTAAAGTTATGTCAGTTATCAGATGTGCACAGTTTAGTACATTTGTAAAGTTATTTAGAAAATGTTGTTGGTGGGAGTTAGGGAAAGACCGCCCCTTCCACGGCTCGTGATATGTGATCTTGAATAGCGGTGAACGAATATGAACAGGCTCGTGTTGGCCCACTGGTATTGTTTTTTTATTTATTTTGAAAATTAGCAACGCCGTGCTGTCATATAGCAACTGCTAAGCTACTGCAGCAAAAAAATCCTGGCGCCGCCCATGCTTAAGAGATCTCGGACTGTATACACCCCGACCCAAATGAACAGCACCAAGCGGCTAAACGCACCAGGGTTCGATTCAACCGGACTTTACAAGGCAGTTGTGAACGCACAAAGGCTGGTGTGAATGCGCCCATTAAAACACATTAGGCTATATACAGTGGGGCAAAAAAGTATTTATTCAGCCACCAATTGTGAAAGTCCTCCCACTTAAAAAGATGAGAGGCCTGTAATTTTCATCCTATACCTCAAGACACAATGAGAAAAAAAATCCTGAAAATCACATTGTCTGATTTTTAAAGAATTTATTTCAAATGATGGTGGAAAATAAGTATTTGGTCACCTACACACAAACAAGGTTTCTGGCTCTCACAGACCTGTAACTTCTTCTTTAAGAGCCTCCTCAGTCCTCCACTTGTTAACTTTATTAATGGCACCTGTTTGAACTCGTTATCAGTATAAAAGACACCTGTCCACAACCTCAAACAGTCACACTCCAAACTCCACTATGGCCAAGACCAAAGAGCTGTCAAAGGACACCAGAAACACAATTGTAGACCTGCACCAGGCTGGGAAGACTGAATCTGCAATAGGTAAGCAGCTTGGTGTGAAGAAATCAACTGTGGGAGCAATTATTAGAAAATGGAAGACATACAAGACCACTGATAATCTCCCTCGATCTTGGTCTCCACGCAAGATCTTACCCCGTGGGGTCAAAATGAGAAACAAGACCGGTGAGCAAAAATCCCAGAACTACACGGGGGGACCTAGTCAATGACCTGCAGAGAGCTGGGACCAAAGTAACAAAGGCTACCATCAGTAACACACTACGCCGCGACAACCTCCTTCCATCAGCAAGGGCATTGAAGATGAAACGTGGCTGGGTCTTTCAGCATGACAATGATCCCAAACACACCGCCCGGGCAGGGGCGCCGCCAGGGATTTTGGGCCCCATGAAAATATATCACATTGGGCCCCACCACCAGGCACAGGCCACTTTGTTTATAAATTACCTCGAGGGCCGTACCAAATGGTCTAGCGGTCCGTATACGGCCCGGGGGCCGGAGGTTCCCCACCCCTGCTTTAATATAATAACATTAGTATTAATATCATAACCAAAATGTCGGTGATTAACATGTAGTTTATCTAATACAGACTCACTCAACGCTTCAAACTGTCCATCATCCAAATAGACTAAAAGCAGTTTTTTGTTTTATATAGATCATTGGCTATGTGGGAAAATACTGTGTTTGAAATGAATAATTAAAATGAGATGTTAGCTTTTAGTTTTTTATATATATATATATATATATATATAGTCTCCCTTCAAATATGTTAAGTGGCATGTCATTCAACACAATGCTGCTCACCTCCTTCAGTTGGGAGAAAAGCTGGTTCAGGTTCAGCATTATGGGGGGACAGGACTGCTGAGCTTAGAGATGGATCTGTTGGTCCTGGCACCAGGGGGAGGGACAACTGATTTAGTATGAATAGGCGCTAAAAATGTGCCTGCATTTATTAATGGTAAGGAGGTAAGAATGGAAAAACCAGCTCGAGTGCGCTAGAATCTGAAAGTACACAACCGAAAAAAATCTGCCCCTTCCTTACAGAGCCCCTCCTCCAACACACACAAACGCGCACATGACCAATGAAGGCACGATATAAGTTTGTGCACAGTTGAAAGGCTGACAGGCAGGTAGGCCATCCAATTATTTTAGCCGGGCCGGCTCAGATGATTGGTCGTGCTTTTTACAGGCTGCGCCAAGGCTTCCACAGATGAAATGTTTGTATGTATTTATTGTCAAAGCATTTAATATATTCATTGTTATTGGGATGTTAAGAGTATTCCATGGAATATAACAAAAAGTGTTTCTGAAGTGAATTACCTACCCTACCTTTAAATGTCAGCTAAAAGAGCAGTGAAATGAAAAACCTCTGAATTTTCTGTAAAGATATTAACAGTAGTCTACTTAATGTCAGCTTAGTAAAAACAAAACATTAGCTAAAAGAATAATTTCCACCACTCATGGACCACACCTTTTTTTTTGTGAAAAACTGGTTGACATACTGTACTGTCGCCCTTTAGTCTCTCTCTCTTGTCTCTTTCTCTTCTTTTCTTAGAGCCTGACCTTTTGAGACATGGTACAACACAAGTGTAGACTAAGTACTAGCATACCTCTCAGCACGTTTTCACTCTGCAAGTGCCGGTGCCGCACCGCGTTTGGAGGCAGGACCAAACCATTACATGTAAATAGAAGGGGTGTACAGAGGCTTTGGATAATTAACTTTTGGAAGAAAATAAGTTAAATTAGTGGTAAGTTTAGTGAGTACTTTATCAATATAACGTTCTATTAATGTTAATTATTGAGGATTGATGAAAGGTTACTTACATTTTTTTTTCTTAATGTTCTAAACATTTTGGGCCCCCCGTATGGTTTTCCACCATAATTTTCAAATAAATTCTTTAAAAATCAGACAATGTGATTTTCTGGATTTTGTCTTTCTCATTTTGTCTCTCATAGTTGAGGTATACCTAGGATGAAAATTACAGGCCTCTCATCTTTTTAAGTGGGAGAACTTGCACAATTGGTGGCTGACTAAATACTTTTTTGCCTTACTGTAGGACACACATGTCATGGCTGCTAATGATCAATCATTATAAAACATATCATATAAATTATTCTGAAATGGACCAATATGCATAATAACTTATTTGACTATACGTTTCTACTTTAGGCCTACTTCAGTAACATTTTGAATCAAGGACTATAAGAGAGTATTCCTACACTTGGGTACTTTCACTTTCTACTCCACTACATGCATTTGATCAAATTAGTTACTTTACCGATTCAAATTATAAGCAAATACAAAATATATAATAATAATAATAAAAATAAACTAAGAAATAAACTATGCTATATGGTTATAGGTAAAATATCCAGCAGTATACATCCACTAATTATAAGCATACCTCCACTTTTATCAGCTGCGATGACCACATTCTTGTTAAACAATATATTAATCCAGTAATGTAATATATATTATTCTTAAATGGGACATTATGTAAAAACGTTCCCTTTTGGAAATTTGAGTTTATTTTGATGCCAATACTTTTTTACTTTTACATAAGATTATGATTGCAGGACTTTTAATTGTAACGGAGTTATTTTACACTGTAGGATTTGTAATTTAACTTCAGTAAATTATCTGCGTACTTCTTCCAGCACTGAAATTAACGTATAATGGAAATACAGATACAAGTTTATAAAATTAAAGAGTGGTTTGTTCTCTGCCTTAGGTCCATACAAATGTACATAATTATAACAAAGGGACAGTCCATAGGCTTAGAGGCTTAATTTATAAAGAGGCATGCACACAAATTAAATTAAAAAAAAAGAACAGGATCAAGAAGTGAGATGGCACTTTTTTTCAGCAGCCATCTTGTTACAGGCCGGGTTCCCCATTTCCTCAATTTTTAATAACTTTTACACCTTCAAATGTAACACGCATTTCCCCTTTTTACGTATAGGTAACTGAAATGGGATTATTCTTTCTTTTTTAGCATCAAGTACGAAATAAACACCGGAAATACTTTCCATTGTGAAACTGGTGGTGACAGGATCTCATTGTTCTATCCTCAAAATCACTATTTCCTTTTATGAATCTATAAAGTAATAATAATCTCAAAAGAAAAGTCAGAAACGATTTTGGCAATTTTCATTTTGATTTAAGAAGTTTATTTAGGTTTGCTACAAATTCCCAGCACCTCTCTGTCCACAGACTTCCTCATATAGCTGTTTAAAATAGCTAACATGACATTACATGTCATTTGTTAGACGCTTTTATCCAAAGCGATTTACATACATTCGGTACTGTGGACAATCCCCACAGGAGCAATTTGGGGTGAAGTGTCTTGCCCAGGGACACAATGACATGCTGACTGCAGTGGGACTCAAACTTGCTATCCCCTGATTCAAAGTCCAGCACACAACCCACTGAGTAATAACTATTACCAAATAATAAACACAATTTATTGAATATAGTTAGATAATGTCAAACAGCATGCATTTAACAGTACATTATAACAAAAATATGATGAAATGTATTCAAGTTCTTACTAACCTGCAGTGCAGTCCTGTTGTAATTATTAAATCCATTAACTTCTGCTCCTTTTTGCAGCAATTCCAACACTTTATGTTTCTGTCCACGGGCAGAAGCTCTGCAGAGTTCGTCAGACATTTTTCTCAAAGGTTTAAGCAGTCAAGCTTTCAGACAAACTGTGAAGAAACATGAGGCTTTCCATATCAAGCATGCACCTCCCCCTCACCAACACACCAAATCAAATCGCACCATCCCGAAAATGCACTGTCCTAACTCTGCACTGCCCTCACTCTGCACTGTAAATCACTTTTTAAAGCATTGAAACTTGCATATAACATATATTTGTATGGGGCCAGAATGTATTTAATTTAGTTTCAGATTGCTCAGTCTTCTGTCACTCATTCTCCCTCTGTGCCTCTGTTGCTCAATTTTAAATGCAAAGAATTGGCATGACCGTAAATTAAGGATGTTTGTACAAGGTGTTTGCAAACAGCCATTTTACATTTATTATTATTACATTTTACTTGTTAGATGCTTTTATCCAAAGTGACTTACATTCAATACTGTGAGCAATCCCCACAGGGGCAATTTGGGGTGAAGTGCCCAGGGAAACAACAACATGCAGTGGGACTCGAACTTGCTATCCTGATTCAAGGTTCAGCGCACTAAGTTCAGCACTCTATCCCACTGAGCCACAGCGTCCCCCATGTCAACAATTATTTGACCTCTAAACTCAAATATAGAAGCTGAACTTATCAGTTGATACGCTGAAAACATGTACATTATTATATAAATAAATAAAACTATAATATTATTGTAAAATAATAATTAGAACAATTACCACTTTGATCATTAAGTCATAAAGTGAACGTTAATTATTGAAATGGAATGTACATTAAACATGTTGCAACTTTCCTGGGTTAGGGTCAGTTGCAACTCTTTTCAAATGTAACCTATATTGTTAACAATCTGTCATATTTATCTTGAAATGTTATGGTAATAAGCACACATATGTAAGTTTAGTATATAAAACGTTTTTTTCTAGAGCAAAATAGAGAGAAATGCATAAAGTGTTGCATAAACAGAATATCAGGTGTGTCAAACTCAAGGCCCGGGGGCCAAATCCGGCCCGCAACTTCATTTTATGTGGCAAGAGCTTGCAAAGAATATAATACGTTTATTATATGGTCACATGCCGATTTACAGAAGCACGTTGTCGATAAACTACATGTCCCACAATGCATCTCATTTTGTGACACTGAAGAGACTTGCAATTATTTGCCCTGGACTTCTGCTTTCAAACGTAAAGGTTATTACCCTATCCGATAATAATCCAATGCAGAGGCAATCATGTAATATAATGCATTATTTTATGTATATTATATATTTATATATGTATATTTATATAGGCCTAGTTACAATTGGCCCTTTGAGCTCAACCATAATGCTGATGTGGACCGCGATTAAATTGAGTTTGATACTCCTGGATTATATATATTAATAATAACAAACGAGATCTCGCTAAACGGTCCTACGATGCTGGTTATATCAACTCGGTAAATCAAGCCAGGGTTTCTCTCTCCAGCTGAGAACGCGTTCATGTGAAAGGGGCGGGGTTAGCAACATTTGACCAATCACAAACAGGGACAAGTGTACTGACAGCGCAGCGTCATACTTCATTTATGAAAAGTAAACTAATATTAGGCCAATATGAACTTTAAACATCCATGACTTAAACATATAATCCAGGATACAAGCCTAGCTGCACCTGCCAGGTGAAGAACAACTGGTTAAAAAATAACTACTGAGTGTTTGAAAGCGTGCAACAGATTTATGATATCACTGCCCCATCTAAGACACGATTGGATCTGACTTTAATTAGGCTACATTTGAGTGTTTCGTGAACTTAATGTGTTGCTTCAGTATGTGACAATGTAGGTGATGCACGGCCAGATACCACTCGAGAAATTGACTCAGATAAGGAAATATTGTGATATTATATGATCGATGTACTGATTGATGATGTGATATCAGTGTGATATGAATGATAAGTGCGACACGTCGGCGTCTTCTCTGCATACGGCAGAAACTGTATTTCCTTTATCCTGTAATATGACTTGATAGATTTAAACTCCGCACACTGAGCTCTGATTGGTCAGCGGTGCTTTCACTGAGTTGATCTCTTTTAGACGCCGGAGCCGGGCAGGTAAAAAAAAGTGATTTAGCCTTCCCAAACCTGAGCCACACTTATATATATAGCCAGCATGGTTGGCAGAAAGCAAATTAATCTATACATGCACTTTTTATTTGTTGATTTACCCCGAGGGAATAAAATCTGAAGAAACGCCGTTATCTTTTAAATACATTTACATTGTGACGCATGTTCCACTAAACTCAAGATAAACGGCGTTCCTATACAAAATGGTCCAATGTGCCACATCAAATAAGAAATAGCTGTTTCCAGGTTACTTTGGGTCAACGTTACACTGCAGAGGCTCAATAACCGTGGTCTATGATAGGCTACAACACTATAATAACTTCATTATAGTATGGATAGATGTTTGAAAACAACCCACCTCACTTTAAATGTTAATAAATCCATAACAGCCTTCCTCCATGTCACTTGATATTAGATCCTTCCGTGTCCATCGCTTAACAAAGCAACATAAAAGTAACAAAAACAACATAAATATTTAAATAAATGTACAAAATCGCTGCTTCTACGCATATAATCGAACGTTTGGATGTAATTCAAAGTTACTTCCCGCTCATTTTCAAATGCGTTTGCGATCATTGGAAAATGGCATTCGGCTGCCCTCATGAGTTGAGAGATATTACAAAAGGAAAGACGATCTAAAAACAAAAATGGCAACATTTTACAAAGGTAAAAACCAAGTGAATATGCGATGATCCTCTGTGAACTATCCGAGTTGCCCATAATCCGAGTAGCTCCATTTAAATCGTTCTATGCCCTGAACACGTCCCGTTGAAGAGATCCTGCTAAACCGTCTTCAGGGATGATAGCATGTGCTTCATTTCGGCATGATATTTTGAATTCGCCACCAAAAAGAAGGCGTGCTTTTTGCTCAACCACACAGGCGGAGGCTTATTATGGCGCGTGATGGTGAAACCAAACGGAACAACCAGAGGAACTGATCTTGTTTGAGTTAGCCTATAGTGAAACCTGTTTCTTCTCCCCCGGCACTGCCATGTCATCATCATCAAAAGGCTTTACCTCTTTTCCCTAACTGCTAAACTGTGTTTTTGTTTGCCTTTTCAACTCCAATACCTGGCTGCCATTACTGATAGCTGAGGACAGGGTTCGAGTTATAAACTGAGTTCTATGGGGTCCTTAAAACTAACGCGTGCGCACGCACGCACGCACGCACGGTAACACACACACACACACACACACACACACACACACACACACACACACACACACACACACACACACACACACACACACACACACACACACACGCACACAGCAGCAGCAGCCCTCTACTTGCTACAAACTTAATGAAAAGGTTCAACTCCGCACACGCACATCATCTCGGCTCGCACAGCACGCTCACAGGCATAGATTGCGCAATAATGTATACTGCGCACCTTGGAGGTGCAGTGCAGGCATATTGTCATTCAAGAGATGCGTTGTTCTTTTTGAAAACATGTTTTTATTTGAGCCTATTTACCTCGTTAACGGAAATAATACTCATTACATTGACACATGCATTATTTGTGATTAAAATAATGGTTGTTGTTGGTAATGACCCCCACAGATGTAGCCTGATTTCACTGCGGGAGCTCAGACCCCCCCTTATGAGAGCTTAGCTCCCATTGGCTCCCATAACTCGAACCCTGTGGGAGAAGTACTCAGATATTGTACTTGAGTAAAAGTAGAAATACCAGCGTTTAGGAATACTCTGTTACAAGTAAAAGTGCTGCATTCAAAGTATCTCAAAATTGTAACTTTGTTACTTTACACCACTTATGATAATACACACAGCCACATTGTAGCGTCTTGATGTAAGCATAGTCTTCTACCTCATGTGTAATTATAATTTCCATCCAGAGCAAGAGAAGCGTTTTCTACTGTCAGCTTTGGGTAATAGACTATCGTTTAGTTTCTTTTATCAGGACGCCCTCTAGTGACGAGACTTTCAGGCGTGGTCTTATTCAAGGTTCACAGATTCAAAGGCTTTATGGTCATATGATATGCACAGTAGCTACAGTGTGGTTATGGCAATGGAAATATTAAATCCCGAGCTCCTCCAACAGTGCAACATATATAAGACATAACAAAATAAAAATAATGCTGGCAGACACATTATACATAAAATAGTGCAGATTAAATTGCAAGACCAATGTGCAAGCAATGAAGGAGAAATAATCCATGTAAAATAATATACAATAAGCTAAATGTTGCAGGTGACAAAAATAAATGCAGGAGTCTATTTACGTGCAAATAGAATAAGATAAACAAGAACATAATGTAAACTTAGGCTACTGTACAGTGGAATAAATACATGCTTGTTGAAGTAATACATGCAAACAGATCAAGCTCTATCGGGTTCAATGGTGGAAGGATAAATCAGACTTATTACTTGTTTTAAAAGTACTCTGCTGTGAGTAAAACATGGTATATTAAGAGTTGTAGGAAGCTACATACACTTGAAGCCCTATAATAAAATAGCTGGATTGGTATTTCCGAATGGGAAATGTTCCGGACACTTTATCATGTTGATGACAAGACTCAAACACCTGCTTGTCTGTTTTATGTGCACGTTTTATACAATACAAGGACAAAGCTGACACGCATAAACAAACAGAACAATAACATGAGGTGTGGGGATATTTCTTCTCCCCCTGCACGCCATGTCAGCTTTATCGGCTTGACCCTCTCTTCCTTAACTGTGTTTTTGTTTGCCTTTTCAACTCCAATACCTTCCATTGCTGAGGAATCTGCATCATTCATCCTCTGGACTGCTGCAGCTGCTGTGGGTCAGATGCTCTCAAAAGGGGGCAGAGGTGGGAGAAGTACTCAGACCTTGTACTTGAGTAAAAGTAGAAGTACTCAGATCAAGTACTTGAGTAAAAGTAGAAGTACACAGATCATGTACTTGAGTAAAAGTAGAAGTACTCAGATATTGTACTTGAGTAAAACTAGAAGTACCAGAGTGTAGGAATACTCTGTTACAGTAAAAGTCCTGCATTCAAAATGTTCCTCAAGTAAAAGTATTAAAGTATTATCATCAAAATATAGTGAAAGTAGCGACAGTAAAAGTAGTCATTGTGCAGATTGGTCCATTTCAGAATTAAATACAGTAAAAGTACACAATTGACTCCCTGAATTGTAGTTGAGTCGAAGTATAAAGAAACATGAGATAGACATACTCAAGTGAAGTACAAGTACCTCAATTTTAGTACAGTACTTGAGCAAATCTACTTAGTTACTTATTTACACCACTGATGTGCATCAAACTCAAATCTCCCTTTCTCAGCATCTGCAGCCGCTTTACGTCAGCCGCTTTACGTCAGCCGTAAAGCAATGAACTAGATGACAATAATGATAGGCGATCATTGAACACTGTTACGTTACTTTACAGAATGCTGTCTATCTGAAGCGTCTAAATCCCGATAAAGTGAAATATTTCCAATTCACCAACGCCTCCCTCGTCGCCACGTTTTATCGAAGTGTTTCTCTAACAGTCAGTGTCCCTGTGTGAGGCGACGAAACGACGAGAAGCCAGTGGAAGAAGAAGAATTGCTTTTAGCCAGTCATTGCCATGGCCTCCGAAAGCGGCGAAAGCAACATGGATAGAGAGATGATTCTGGCCGACTTTCAGGTGTGTATGTGCCAAATATGATATCCGGTAGTTGGTAATGTGTCTTGTTGTTGAATTGTCAACCGTCAACAACCGTCACACACAAAGAGTCGCGTCGTAAACAGCAGACCTGAGACCAGCTAGCTCAGCGAGCTAACCAACTGACAGCTTGCTAACTGGTTCTAAACGAGACAAATACAAGATATACTTATTTAATCCCGATTTGGGAAGGGTTGTTGTTACAGCAGAATGTAGACAAGGCATTGCACACAACGTGAAGATGAGAAGGAGTACACAATAAACACACATAAGCATGAAGTATAAACGTCTCCAAAATCAAAACAGAACTTTAACTTCAAAGTAAAAATATATACATAATGACAGTGGAAGATATATATCAGAAGACAGTCAAATATACACTACGAGGGGCCAATTACAGTTAGACAAATAACATAGAAGTACGATATTAGAATCAGTATTCCTTTTATTTTTCCCACAAAGGAGACATTTAGGTTGTTACAGCAAAGTATAGAGACGAAGCAAATAGAACATTATCATATAAAAAGGTACGCACATTGTATTTAAAATAAAAAGAAATACAGAAGATGTCCACATTCGAGTAGAGAGTGAGTAGGAGCAGTATTTATAAGTGTAATACTGTAGAAGAAGTGTGGTATATAACATAAATACAATTTGTATTGCACATTGTGATGCAAAGGTACCTGTTACAGTAATGGAGGACTTGCATGCGATGTGTGTTCTCTTTGTGCCCAATATGATATCCAGTGGTTAATATACTCTGTTGTTGTTAAATTGTCGACCGTCAACAACAAAGCCCTGAGTCGTAAACAGCTCAGATCTCTGTCGCTAGCTCCCGAGCTAACACACTGACAGCTAGCTAACTGACTCTAAAGGCGAATATTAGCATTAAGCTAAGATATAGCGCTCATTAGATAGCAGTAGCGTGAATCTTCTAGCCAAACAGTGGAACAATGTGTGTTTATCACTGGTTTTAGGTCAGCTAGCTTCCACAACGACGGTGTAGCTAGCTGAAGGGACGCTGCTCACCGTCCTCTTGTTTACACATCTCCTGCTGTCATGCTAGGGTTGTAAATCCTCTGTGTCTACCTAGAAAGCAGGATATATTAAGCCCCAATGGCAGGTTAGGGAAGATTGTTTTGATGATGTGAAAATACAGATTACCAAATTATGCTTCCCAACAACAGCTAGACATGTAGCTGTGTTTTCTGTGCTTAATATCATCAATACTAACCCACTTTATCAAACATATTTAGTGTTGCCGGATTCCCTTATCAGTGGTGTAAAGTAAGTAAGTCGATTAACTTAAGGAACTGTACTTAAGTACAATTTTAGGGGACTTTATTATTAGTATTTAAATGTTTTTCTACTGTGTACTTCTACTCCACTATATGTATTTAATAACTTTAGTTACTTCACAGTTGTGGATGAATGACGTGAAATCTAATCAAGTGTTAAATCAGACTTTAGTTCCACCTGGAGTAAATTCACCAGCTACCCTGCAGTATACAAAGTCATTCAAACTAGCTGCACCTTTACCAGCTTTGAGAACACTTTCATGATCAATCATTATAAAACATATCATATATATTATTCTGAAATGGACCAATCTGCACAATGACTACTTTTACTGTCACTATTTCACTATATTTTGATGAGAATACTTTTCTACTTTTACTTGAGGAACATTTTGAATGCAGGAATTTTACTGTAACAGAGTATTCCTACACTCTGGTACTTCTACTTTTACTCAAGTACAAGACCTGAGTACTTCTACTTTTACTCTAGTACAAGATCTGAGTACTTCTACTTGTACTCAAGTACAAGATCTGAGTACTTCTACTTTTACTCTAGTACAAGATCTGAGTACTTCTACTTTTACTCAAGTACAAGATCTGAGTACTTCTACTTTTACTCAAGAACAAGATCTGAGTACTTCTACTTTTACTCAAGAACAAGATCTGAGTACTTCTACTTTTACTCAAGTACAAGACCTGAGTACTTCTACTTTTACTCAAGTACAAGATCTGAGTACTTCTTCCACTTCCACATCACACAGGTTTGTAACTATAGCTCTGTGTTCACTCTCTTTCATCTTAATACTGTTTTACAACAGGCCTATGAAATGCAGTGTTTTCTAATTTCTACTATTCAGATTAGGACAGGTAACCAAAGATATATTGTTAAATGAATGCAATGCGTGTTGCAGGCAGCTTCTTGACATTCAGATGAAGGCGATCAGACATAATCAGACATCTTGGGTGATGGATCCAACATGTTATCACTGTGGAGTCAGATTAACCTTTGTGTTAGAGTTTCTTATAGTGTTGGTTTTAAATAGCAATGCATGGATTTACACTTGAAAAAAGCCACCTACTGTATACAAATAAACATAAAAAAACATGCACTACATAATGTATAGATTAGAGGTTGAAAAAAACCTTTAAACCAACAGACAGCAAATGCATATACTGTCTATTCAAAACCATAAAAGATACCATCCCTTTTTCCAACTGTGCATGATGCTCCTGGTTTTGTGAAGCACTTGATGCTTTGAGATGACATGAACATGATATTGTCTGCCAGGTATTTTACTTCTCTTCTTTACAAGATAGAGATTCTAAACATCTTTACACAATCTGACAGAAGACAGAAAGAGCACAATTAAAACACTTTCATTACATAACAGTTTCACTATCTCAAATGGAAACAGTCTAGATCAGAGGGGTCAAACTCAAATACACAGTGGGCCAAAATAAAAATGTGTTCTAGTCGAGGGCCGGACTGGTTCAATGTTTATTGCAGAACTTATTGAAATGATCTTATTGCACATATTAAACCTGGAACTAACAAAGCTTCAATTATTGCCTATAAAAACAACATTAAACCTTAAATAATCAGTTGATTCATTTCTTATGGCTCTATCTGCAGCTTCTCCAGAGTCATTTCTTATGATTACATTTTCCCACAGGCCAACAACAGCTTCAACAAAACTATTTCCCTCAAAGAGAAACCAAACATGCCCTGTTGTCGTGAGAGAAAGTGCAGAAGGAAACATCCATTAAACTCAGTGTGCTGCTCTGTGATGCTAGCTCAGATACTTGGCATCTCATCTTGGGTGCAAGGTCATCAATGTTTGGGCTCAGGCTCTGAGCTGAGGAGACCCTCAGGATGGAGTGAAGGTGTGCGTGCAATATACCGGCGGGCCAGATCTAATAGGAATTAGAAATTATCCTGCAGGCCGAAATTAAATCCACCAAGGGCCTGATTTGGCCCCCGGGCCTCGAGTTTGATACATGTGGTCTAGTAGAGCATGAAACAAAGTCTTTGGTCGCTGATTTAAAACATTGACAAGTGAAGGAAATACAATTCTCAGTTTGTAATCATCAGTGTGGATGGTGGAGGGGTGCTACCTCAATAGAAAGATCATATCCTTGGTGTTTTGTTTACATAATGGTTTTCATATGCGTTCATACCTTCCTCCATAACAGGTCCATAGTCCTGTATTCTTCCCTGAAAGTCATCTAAGATCAATGCCTGGTGTAATCAAAGTCAAATGTATTGTCAATCATTCAGTTTGTGTACAGACCGAGAGATCAAAATACCTTTCCCACATTCCTGAAATAATGTGCATACAGGATAAGCCTGTTCTTCTAAAACACAGCAGACATGAAACACTACCTTGTATTCTCTACACTCTGATCTTCCTGACAACATGTCTGCATCCAGCCACTAATGACTGAATCCAGATCAAAATAATGAACACGTGTTGGAAATGTAAAATCCTGACATGTTGCTCAGATGTTTTGAAACGCCTAGGTGTTTATCAAAGTGGTCAAGAAAGGAAGCTGTTGCATTATCTATTTCTAACCCAGCTTTCAAACCTGCACGTTGAATCATTGGTTCTGTTCTAATTCGACGTGCCACATATGTGATCCTGTGATTCTGGCTTTACGCTGTGAGGATCGATCTGACGTGCAACACAAACTTCCCTTCTGCTTCTGAAATGATGTCATGACTGCAGATGTCAGGGTTAATGCTCCAGAGCAGGGGTGTCAAACTCAAGGCCCGGGGGACAAATCCGGCCCGCGACTTCATTTTATGTGGCCCCATAAGAGCTTGCAAAGAATATAATATGTTTATTATACGGTTAAATGCTACTTTACAGAAGCACGTTGCCCATAAACTACATATCCCACAATGCATCTCAAATTTGACTTTTTTCTCAGAATTTGACTTTTTTTCTCAGAACAAGTTTTTTTCTCAGAATTTGACTTATTTTCTTCAAAATATTCATTTTTTCTTAGAATTTGCCTTTTTCTCAGAATTAGATTTTTTTTAAATCATTTTGTAACATTCTCACTTTAGAGACTTGCAGTTATTGGCCCTAGACTTCTGCTTTCAGACGTAGTTAATTATGAAGTTATTACCCTATCCGATAATAATCCAATGCAGAGGCAATAATGTCATATAATACATTATTTTATATATATTAAATATTTATATATGTATTTTGATATATAGTCTTAAAGTTACAACCGGCCCCTTGGGTGCAACCATAATGCTGATGTGGCCCGAGAAGAAATTGAGTTTGACACCCCTGCTCTGGAGCCAATCAACCATCCCTGGCAGCGGTACAAATGCACGCTGTTTGCTCGGGGCAGGGCAGAACATGTCGCTCGTCTGCTCTGCATACGTTTGAAGTCATGTTTCCAAAGTGTTGGCTGGCTGTGAGCCGTTTTGAGTCTGCTGGGGACAATTTGTTGTTCTGACACTTTGTTTTGATTCTTTCGGTTACACTAACAAGGATCAATCCAAAAAAATGTTATCGATTCGTTTTGCCGTCGATCGTCTGCCTTTTTTTACACTTCAAAAAGAATACTAAGAGATGAATCTATGATATCATCAAAGCTACATGGATGGGTGCTGTAATGTAATCATTTGACTATGAGGAACATATCTAGGTTAGCCTGCTTTTTAAGGGTCCAGGATATCAGGTCTAATCAGAGAACATTGATGGCTGCTATATCAAATGTTGCCGTAATGGGGGGTAGCATAGTACCGTAATTTTCAGACTTTAAGGCGCACCTGAATATAAGCCGCAGCAGATAAATTGAATGATGTGTACATATATAAGCCGCACTGGACTATAAGCCGCAGTGCAATAGTAGCTACAGAACATGTACTGTGCTGTGTAAACTGTACTGTATCACATAGCGTTTCAGACACACAGACTTTTCAACGGCCGTTAGCTGTAAAAATCCATAGATTAGCCGCACCGTTATATAAGCCACAGCGTCGAAAAATGGGAAAAAGGCGCGGCTTATAGTCCGAAAATTACGGTAGTTGAATTGCAGCGGAGTTCATACAATGCTTTTCATTTCTTGTAATTCCTCTTTCTTTGTTTTTTTCTCTCACAGGCTTGCACTGGAATTGACAACATCGCAGAGGCCATCACTCTGTTAGAGCTTAATAACTGGGATTTAGTGGTAAGTTCATTATCTGTGGGATTTTCTGTTTGACAGACAGGCTCAGTTCATCAGAGCGCAAGTTCAAGAGGGTCAGTAAACGTCCAATAACACACACACTTGGTCTTTCTGTGATATTTTGAAGTTATGTCTTCATCTCCCCCAGAGAAGCAGCGTCTTGGTGACAGCGAGAGGGAGTCCTGAGAGGTGTGGTTGTTGATTTGAGAGACACTGCAAGAAAGAATGTTTCGTATGAACTCACGATGAGTCTGACAAACACGTAGCCCTTTACCTCACGGTGCACATCGGCAGGGGTCAGTCTATATTTAGAGGCTGCTGGCTGCAGTTCAGAGCAGAGGAGCGAGACTGACAGAGACTGCCTGCCCCGTGGATCTGATGACTCGCAGGTCCTCTGCACTATCTGCTAGTTTTTATTAAAGGTCCCCTATTATACTGTTTTTCATCACTATATCACAGGTCTCAGATATATACAGAACCTGTCTCTGATTGGCTGAAACACCAAACAGATCGTTGCAGCATTACCCATAATCCCCTCTGTTTCAACCCTGTTTCCAAAGTGCTGATTCTCTGTCTGTTACTTTAGATGAAAATAAGGAGCCCCTCCCCACGCCCCTCTGAGAGACATTTGGTTACAAAGAACTCAATGGAGCTCTAGGAGGAGATTCAGGGGGTGGGGATTGCTGATTGGCTAATGGTTACACAAGCCAAAACATCGTGATGACATCATAAAGTGGCCAACATCTGATCAGCTCATTTTCAGACAGGTTTTTATAGAAATGGATCAAAAAGAGAGAGAATCTTTTTTCCTGAAACTTTCAGAGTCTCTTTCCACAGAGGGGACACATGTTGATGTAGAAGAGACATGAAGAAGAGGGGACACATGTTGATGTAGAAGAGACATGGAGAAGAGGGGACACATGTTGATGTAGAAGAGACATGAAGAAGAGGGGACACATGCTGATGTATAAGAGACATGAAGAAGAGGGGACACATGTTGATGTAGAAGAGACATGAAGAAGAGGGGACACATGTTGATGTAGAAGAGACATGAAGAAGAGGGGACACATGTTGATGTAGAAGAGACATGGAGAAGAGGGGACACATGTTGATGTAGAAGAGACATGAAGAAGAGGGGACACATGTTGATGTAGAAGAGACATGAAGAAGAGGGGACACATGTTGATGAAGAAGAGGGGACACATGTTGATGTAGAAAAGACGTGAAGAAGAGGGGACACATGTTGATGTAGAAGAGACATGAAGAAGAGGGGACACATGTTGATGTAGAAGAGACATGGAGAAGAGGGGACAGATGTTGATGTAGAAGAGACATGGAGAAGAAGGGACACATGTTGATGTAGAAGAAACATGGAGAAGAGGGGACACGTGTTGATGTAGAAGAGACATGAAGAAGAGGGGACACATGTTGATGTAGAAGAGACATGAAGAAGAGGGGACACATGTTGATGTAGAAGAGACATGGAGAAGAGGGGACACATGTTGATGTAGAAGAGACATGAAGAAGAGGGGACACATGTTGATGTAAAAGAGACATGAAGAACAGGGGACACATGTTGATGTAGAAGAGACATGAAGAAGAGGGGACACATGTTGATGTAGAAGAGACATGGAGAAGAGGGGACACATGTTGATGTAGAAGAGACATGAAGAAGAGGGGACACATGTTGATGTAGAAGAGACATGAAGAAGAGGGGACACATGTTGATGTAGAAGAGACATGAAGAAGAGGGGACACATGTTGATGTAGAAGAGACATGGAGAAGAGGGGACACATGTTGATGTAGAAGAGACATGAAGAAGAGGGGACACATGTTGATGTAGAAGAGACATGAAGAAGAGGGGACACATGTTGATGTAGAAGAGACATGAAGAAGAGGGGACACATGTTGATGTAGAAGAGACATGAAGAAGAGGGGACACATGTTGATGTAGAAGAGACATGAAGAAGAGGGGACACATGTTGATGTAGAAGAGACATGAAAAAGAGGGGACACATGTTGATGTAGAAGAGACATGAAGAAGAGGGGACACATGTTGATGTAGAAGAGACATGAAGAAGAGGGGACACATGTTGATGTAGAAGAGACATGAAGAAGAGGAGACATATGTTGATGTAGAAGAGACATGGAGAAGAAGGGACACATGTTGATGTAGAAGAGACATGAAGAAGAGGGGACACATGTTGATGTAGAAGAGACATGAAGAAGAAGGGACACATGTTGTTGTAGAAGAGACATGGAGAAGAGGGGACACATGTTGATGAAGAAGAGACATGAAGAAGAGGGGACACATGTTGATGTAGAAGAGACATGAAGAAGAGGGGACACATGTTGATGTAGAAGAGACATGGAGAAGAAGGGACACATGTTGATGTAGAAGAGACATGGAGAAGAGGGGACACATGTTGATGAAGAAGAGACATGAAGAAGAGGGGACACATGTTGATGTAGGAGAGACATGAAGAAGAGGGGACACATGTTGATGTAGAAGAGACATGAAGAAGAGGGTACACATGTTGATGTAGAAGAGACATGGAGAAGAGGGGACACATGTTGATGTATATATTGACAGTATTTGCGGTGTGAAGTTCAGCTTAGTCTCTTTCCCCCTGGGTAATTAAATGTTAGAATCCAAATCAATTCTCAAAACATTTCCCACGTCTCCACCTCTGCTACGCATCTGTAGAGTAGAACATGCTGTCTACCTATTTGTGCATCTTCTTGAGCCACTGTAAATCTATCTTTTAAAATGAATAATCACAACTGACTAGGTCTTGTCACAAATGTATACTAGGGCTGCTCAATTCATCGTATTCTAATTGCTTTACGATTTTGGCTTGCAACGATAAAAAAAAAACATAATTGAAATAAAACGATTTTTTTGTTTTTTTGTTTTTTTTGTTTTTCAGTTGAATTATACTCAAAGTTCAGGGTCATCAACTGTTAAAAACATACTGTTCACATTTTTTTTTTCAATATATGGATGTTTTCAAAGTAAATGGATAATCGTTTTTAATAATCGTGATATCAATTATTGACCCAGATAATCGAGATTATGATTTTTGCCATAATCGAGAAGCCCTAATGTATACGATATATATTTAATCTTCTCTCAGGCCTCTTTCAAGTCGACAGTAGATGTTTCTAAACGTAATACTCTAAAAGAGATTTGACAACTGGAGCACCAGTGTTTTGTAAGATTAAATAAATCCCTCCTGAGGTTTTTCATGTACCCTAATAAACCTTCATCCGTACTGACTGACGCGGCTAAATGCAATTCAGCGATCATTCATTTACTACTTAGTAGAGATGTCCCGATCCGATCACGTGATCGGGGATCGGAGCCGATCACGTGATTTTCAAAAGATCGGAATCGGGAGGAAAAAAAATCAGGGATCGGGATTTTATTTTATTTTATTTTTTTTAAATACTTTTTTAAAATTTTGTATTCAATGTTACAAAACAAAAATGACCATGTTCAAGTCTTAAAGTCATCCTGAGGCCTTAGTTTTGGTTTCAAATGACACAACATCATGTATGTGTTGCTTCTTTGGGGCTTGTTTTCATATACCTGGTTGCTTATTTCTCTCAAATCTGGCAACAGAGTGGGCGCAGTGTCTAATTGTAGCAGTAAGCTAACGAGTACTGAAAGCTTTATTTTGTTTTGATCCAATGCTGCACAACTGAACTGATCCAATGCTGCTGTGAAAAAAAGAAGCTATATCCATGTAGGATAGAATATCCAATTTAAATAAAAAAATAACCTTAAGGGACAACTTGAACGCTTTTTTCTTCTTTTCTCTTAATGCATTGCATAAAGATCGGATCGGGAAAGATCGGTATCGGCAAATTGTCAAAATCAAATGATCGGAATCGGATCGGGAGCAAAAAAAGGTGATCGGAACATCCCTACTACTTAGACCTGAGCGTCTGCTTTTGTGACATGCCAACATGTCCTGGCATATCCTGATGTCTTTTGGATGAACATAAAACAATGCACATTGATTGATTAAAGCATAAATCAATGATGAACAAGTTATGACGATAACACGGATAAAGAAACTAACACATTTAAAATATAGTTTGGAAACTCAAAGATATTTTACCTCAAACAAACCGTAATATTTAGGAACAACTCAATTGAGAAGTCTTCAGTGACCAGAAGCTTCCAGCCTCTACAGTTTTGACACTCAATGTGTGTCGTCCAGGTAAAAGGATATTTGCTTCCATATCATTATTTTTGGAAGGTGCTCTGTGGTGTGTTTGACCTCTGAAACTGTTTCTTTGAGTGGCTCCTGGATTTTTTGCTCAAGGATGCACGTGTGCTCGTTACAGCACACACACGCTGACCGTGGTTTCTCAGTATTCCCTGATCAACACAACACGATATGCAGCCGGGCCGCCTGCAAGTTAACTTTGATGTAAACAATCCTGAATTTAAAATACTTTAAAAAGCGCTGAATGTTTCATAAATGGGTTCCACATTCTCCTTGTACAGGTGGAGGGTCCAAGAGTACACAGGATATGTTTTAGTGATGTAAAAATAACTTAAAATATACCTTTTAGTTTCATAGAACAACTTAGCTGTTATTTGATCCTTTTCCAAATATTTCCTACTGAAGGACGAGTTGCATTAAGATGTCCATAAGTTATCATTTGGACACACACCACCAAAACGTATCAGTTATTGTGAGACTGTTGCATGTGTGTTTTGCAATAACACTTCTTTATTAAATACAAAAGGACTAGGGTACATGAGTATGCCACCAGGTAACAGCTGACTTTATGTGGCTTGTTTTGCTGTGAAGAATAGTGAGTGTTCGAGAGCAATCCAATCAATTGTCCATTCAAACAAAAGCTCAGTGCGGAGCTGACAGCCCCGTCACGTGTGTCCTTTCAGCGCTCTGTGTTGTGATCAGACTCTTTCTGAATATTGCATCAGTCTCTCTCACAATGTGTCCGGTTCAGTAGAAAAGCTCTCGGCTCACAAATTGTCAAACGTTAAATAAAATGATCACTAGTGTTGTAGTACTCGAGACCGGTCTGGATATTGACTCGGCCTCGCCCTCTTAAAGGTCCCCTACTACACTGTTCTTCATCAATATATCACAGGTCTCAGATATATACAGAGCCTGTCTCTGATTGGCTGAAACACCAAACAGATCATGCAGCATTACCCATAATCCCCTCTGTTTCAGCCCTGTTTCCAAAGTGCTGATTCTCTGTCTGTTACTTTAGATGAAAATAAGGAGCCCCTCCCCACGCCCCTCTGAGAGACATTTGGTTACAAAGAACTCAATGGTGCTCGAGGAGGAGATTCAGGTTATAAGGGGGGGGGGGGGGTACCTTGGTTGCTGATTGGCTAATGGTTACACAAGACAAAACATCGTTATGACATCATAAAGTGGCCAAAATCTGATCAGCTCATTTTCAGACAGGTTTTTATAGAAATGGATCAAAAAGAGAGAGAATCTTTGTTCCTGAAACTTTCAGAGTGTCTTTCCACAGAGGGGACACATGTTGATGTAGAAGAGACATGGAGAAGAGGGGACACATGTTGATGTAGAAGAGACATGAAGAAGAGGGGACACATGTTGATGTAGAAGAGACATGGAGAAGAGGGGACACATGTTGATGTAGAAGAGACATGAAGAAGAGGGGACACATGTTGATGTAAAAGAGACATGAAGAAGAAGGGACACATGTTGATGTAGAAGAGACATGAAGAAGAGGGGACACATGTTGATGTAGAAGAGACATGAAGAAGAAGGGACACATGTTGATGTAGAAGAGACATGAAGAAGAGGGGACACATGTTGATGTAGAAGAGACATGAAGAAGAGGGGACACATGTTGATGTAGAAGAGACATGAAGAAGAAGGGACACATGTTGATGTAGAAGAGACATGGAGAAGAAGGAACACATGTTGATGTAGAAGAGACATGGAGAAGAGGGGACACATGTTGATGTAGAAGAGACATGAAGAAGAAGGGACACATGTTGATGTAGAAGAGACATGAAGAAGAGGGGACACATGTTGATGTAGAAGAGACATGAAGAAGAGGGGACACATGTTGATGTAGAAGAGACATGAAGAAGAGGGGACACATGTTGATGTAGAAGAGACATAGAGAAGAGGGGACACATGTTGATGAAGAAGAGACATGAAGAAGAGGGGAAACATGTTGATGTAGAAGAGACATGAAAAAGAGGGGACACATGTTGATGGAGAAGAGACATGAAGAAGAGGGGACACATGTTGATGTAGAAGAGACATGAAAAAGAGGGGACACATGTTGATGTAGAAGAGACATGAAGAAGAGGGGACACATGTTGATGAAGAAGAGACATGAAGAAGTGGGGACACGTGTTGATGTAGAAGAGACATGAAGAAGAGGGGACACATGTTGATGTAGAAGAGACATGAAGAAGTGGGGACACGTGTTGATGTAGAAGAGACATGAAGAAGAGGGGACACATGTTGATGTAGAAGAGACATGAAGAAGTGGATTTTTTATATTAGGTGATCTTTAAAGTCTTGGTCATGACTTGGTCTCAGTTAAGGTGGTCTTGACTACAACACTAATTATCACAATATAGTTCATTTCACCTGGTGGACTGGCGATGTGTTCTTATCAGTCAGGTGATTGGTTATCATGTAGTTTCCTTTACTTCAAAAATATACAATGAAACATGTTTTTTAATTTACAAAACAGCAGTTGCAGTTGTCCTACTGTGAAGACACATGTATTAGAATATTTTCTGTAAAATCTGTTAACTTCCACTTTCATTACAGGCAGCCATCAATGGAGTGATACCACAGGAGAATGGGATCTTACAAAGGTACACACACACACACACACACACACACACACACACACACACACACACACACACACACACACACACACACACACACACACACACACACACACACACACACACACACACACACACACACACACACACACACACACACCCATCTACCATTCACTGTAGATCTTGAAAACACATATGCTGTTTTAATGCAATATGATTATTTCATAAGTATGAGACAGTGCCAAGTATTATGAATAATTAATATAGGAGTAAGGATACACATATGTTGGGCCTCTGACACTGTGTGCTTCAACAGGGAATATTAACACATCAAACTTTCAAACAATGCTGGGATTAAATCCAATTTCCAAGCAAAATTATAGTTTGTCCAGTTTATTCATTTACATTTAGACTAAAACAATAAACAGAACCGTCTCTATTCTGGTGTTTAATAGTTGAATAATATTAAAGACACTGCATCTGCAAGGCAACTGTCTCCCAAGAGTGGAGATGTACACGGTGTCTGAACAGAAACATATTTACTTTCCCTCAACGGTTAATATAAATACACTTTGCTAATGTGAACCCACTCAAACTGGAGACATTCGGTTAAAGCGTTTTGCTTTGTGTGCATGAAAGCATGTTCATCAGTGCTGTTCAGGCTCTCTGGCCATGAGATTATTTCTGGAGTTCCTCGCGGGGGGGAGGGGGGGGGGGGCACACATTGCTTTGAATGGAGTCTGGCAGTGTGAGCAGCAGTAAACACATTTACTAAGTGGCTGGCAGTGCACTCGGCAGCGATGCCCAGTAAACAGACTGATGACGGGGCTGATCTGGAGCCAGTTGGAGGCCACGCCAACACTCCCATCAAAAACACATTTCCCTCCCTGGTGTGTTATCTTTAGTACGCGGGGTGGGAATTTGAAGAAGTTGCCTTTTTGATTAGGAGTCGAAATTCCTCGGGGCGTCAAAAATATCCTGGTTGGATAAAAAGCTGAATGATCTTGTTGATCAGGGCGTCAACTGGTCCCACAGTTTGTCTGTGTGTTTAAAGGTCCCCTATCATACTGTTTCTCATTACTTTATTACAGGTCTCAGATATATGCAGAGCCTGTCTCTGATTGGCTGAAACACCAAACAGATCATGCAGCATTACCCATAATCCCCTCTGTTTCAGCCATGTTTCCAAAGTGCTGATTCTCTGCCTGTTACTTTAGATGAAAATAAGGAGCCCCTCCCCACGCCCCTCTGAGAGAGATTTGGTTACAAAGAACTCAATGGGGGGGGGGGGGGGGGGTTACCCTGGTTGCTGATTGGCTAATGGTTACACAAGACAAAACATCGTGATGACATCATAAAGTGGCCAAAATCTGATCAGCTCATTTTCAGACAGGTTTTTATAGAAATGGATCAAAAAGAGAGAGAATCTTTGTTCCTGAAACTTTCAGAGTCTCTTTCCACAGAGGGGACACATGTTGATGTAGAAGAGACATGGAGAAGAGGGGACACATGTTGATGTAGAAGAGACATGAAGAAGAGGGGACACATGTTGATGTAGAAGAGACATGGAGAAGAGGGGACACATGTTGATGTAGAAGAGACATGAAGAAGAGGGGACACATGTTGATGTAGAAGAGACATGAAGAAGAGGGGACACATGTTGATGCAGAAGAGACATGAAGAAGAGGGGACACATGTTGATGTAGAAGAGACATGAAGAAGAGGGGACACATGTTGATGTAGAAGAAACATGGAGAAGAGGGGACACATGTTGATGTAGAAGAGACATGAAGAAGAGGGGACACATGTTGATGTAGAAGAGACATGAAGAAGAGGGGACACATGTTGATGTAGAAGAGACATGGAGAAGAGGGGACACATGTTGATGTAGAAGAGACATGAAGAAGAGGGGACACATGTTGATGTAGAAGAGACATGAAGAAGAGGGGACACATGTTGATGTAGAAGAGACATGGAGAAGAGTGGACACATGTTGATGTAGAAGAAACATGGAGAAGAGGGGACACATGTTGATGTAGAAGAGACATGAAGAAGAGGGGACACATGTTGATGTAGAAGAGACATGAAGAAGAGGGGACACATGTTGATGTAGAAGAGACATGAAGAAGAGGGGACACATGTTGATGTAGAAGAGACATGAAGAAGAGGGGACACATGTTGATGTAGAAGAGACATGGAGAAGAGTGGACACATGTTGATGTAGAAGAAACATGGAGAAGAGGGGACACATGTTGATGTAGAAGAGACATGAAGAAGAGGGGACACATGTTGATGTAGAAGAGACATGAAGAAGAGGGGACACATGTTGATGTAGGAGAGACATGAAGAAGAGGGGACACATGTTGATGTAGAAGAGACATGAAGAAGAGGGGACACATGTTGATGTAGAAGAGACATGAAGAAGAGGGGACACATGTTGATGTAGAAGAGACATGAAGAAGAGGGGACACATGTTGATGTAGAAGAGACATGAAGAAGAGGGGACACATGTTGATGTAGAAGAGACATGAAGAAGAGGGGACACATGTTGATGTAGAAGAGACATGAAGAAGAGGGGACACATGTTGATGTAGAAGAGACATGCTACATATAAAACGTGGAATTTGCATAATAGGTGACCTTTCAGGGATCCTCTGCTTTAGGACATCTCCTCAATTACACAGGAGAACAGCGCCATCTAGATGTAGAGCAATATAGCAATACACCCAAACAGCAACAACTGACCATGTACAGCTCTTTCGTGTCACTTTGCCAAGTTAATGTGGAAGTTTTGATCTTTTTGAATTCTTCTTATTTTCATATATACTGACTTTTTGACATATTGTCTTTACGAAGAAAGTTTTCTTCGTAAAAATGGTATTCCTTAACAGGGGGTCCGCGGGGTCGTAAAAAGTATTAAAAGTTCCATCCATCCATCTTCTCCCGCTTATCCGTGGTCGGGTCGCGGAGGTAGCAGTTAGTATTAAAAGTTGATAAATAAATTTTTCGAAAATGAAGGCTATTCAAAAAGTATTAAAGGCATTTTCCAAGGTATTACATTTTGTAGCTTGTTTTCAATAAGTATATAAATGGTCCAAACAGGTTGTATTCTACAGTCTGCCTGAATGTAATCATTGCGTAGGTGTGTAGTGTGATTCTGTGTACTTTATTTATGGCATCCCGTTGGATTTGACGTCATCTGAACAGGACATCTCACGCTCACTGCTTGATAGCGCGAAGCTCCGTTTACGCCGGTTGCTAAGCAACATCGTTATGGGGAAATGCATGTCTGCGTCCAAATGGTTGGAAGATAAGGAGGAAGGACAATCAATACTGTATAGTCAATGTGAGGTAAAGTGTGTCGCCAAGGTAACCGGTTAAAACTCCAAGTGGCGTTCTCTATCTCCCCTACAATATTCTGTAAACATTTTTCAAAACTAATGTGGATACAAAAGCTATCAATCCCTCCTATACCGTGGTCGCAATGTCAGTCAAAAATAATCACGATTATTCATTTATTTTCAAAATTGTGCAGCCCTAAACCTAAGGCATGACAATGTCCAGCATTCAGATGGTTTTTCAAATGTTTTAAATCACAGACAGGGATTATCTTTTTATTCTTACAGAGGGTTCAATGTATGTGTCATCCATCAACTCTTTAAAACCTTTCTTTTTACAGTAAATCTTACAGAAAGGTTCATATTGAGGGATTTCAATGTCACTTTTTTAGCAACTCTTTTTTCTGTAGCTATTCTCCTTGTCCAATTATAAGCTTAGGATCTTCAAATACTAGTCAATGTGTCACTGAAGTGGCTCGTGAAGGAGACGGTTACAATGTGCTTCTGTTCGGGTGGGTTTATTTCACTCTTCTGCACAGGGTGTTCTTGTGGCTGCTGACACTCAACCTTCGCCTCAGGACCGCTCTAAGGTGGCGGCCAAATAAAATCGAGCTCTTTGTGAGAAAGCCTGAGTCTGGCACTCTGTTCTGAGACAGTTGCTGCTCACTCTCCAGGGAACAAAGGGCGCACTTTGTTGGTGTTCAGGAGACAAAGAGTGATTATTTACTGTGTTGTGTGAAACATGGGTCGTACTCAGCCAGCGGCAAAGAGAAGAACCAAAGAGAATCAACACATTATAAAGAGGGGAAGCCGTCTGTTGCTACATTTTGTTGTCTTGCTGTAAAGTCTGATGGTTCTTTACTATCAGGTTAGAGACAACAAATTTGACTAGCCACATGAAATAGTCGATGCCGATACCAATGAAATTACACAATTCCCCACATAGAAACAAAAAACAATTCCCTTATACTTCAACATAAACCTTTTCCATCAGCACGCTGTTTTCTTTAGGGAGTCAAACCGGTCATCATTACCACTCTAATATCTATTCTATATCGCTGTGATTATTAAAGTTTCCCTCCATTATCGACATTTGCACAAGTTTATACTTAAACACATCCTAAAGTTAGAACTTACCTTTGCCCAATAATCATTTTTACTAAACAGAACTTGAAAGCATCACGATATAACTTGATGGAAGTCGCTCCGAGCGTTTGTTTAACGCTTACAGCGAACAGCGAACAGCGAACAGCTAACAGCTAACAGCTAACAGCTAACAGCTAACAGCTAACAGCTAATATCTAACAGCTAATATCTAAAAGCTAACATCTAACAGCTAACAGCTAACAGCTAACAGCTAACAGCTAATATCTAACAGCTAACAGCTAACAGCTAATATCTAACAGCTAACAGCTAATATCTAACAGCTAACAGCTAACAGCTAATATCTAACAGCTAACAGCTAACAGCTAACAGCTAATATCTAACAGCTAACAGCTAACAGCTAATATCTAACAGCTAACAGCTAACAGCTAACAGCTAATATCTAACAGCTAACAGCTAACAGCTAACAGCTAATATCTAACAGCTAACAGCTAACAGCTAATATCTAACAGCTAACAGCTAACAGCTAACAGCTAATATCTAACAGCTAACAGCTAACAGCTAACAGCTAATATCTAACAGCTAACAGCTAACATCTAACAGCTAACAGCTAACAGCTAACCCTACACAATGTATTCATGGTACATATGAGTACTGTAACATTTTCAGAACTTTTCCATCAAATTGGTACAGAAGCTTTGCATACATGCCAACCTTTCCAAATCCAAAAGTGGTAGGTTTGCACGTGGCAAATGTGCTCGCCCAAATGAGGTAATCAGAAGAAATTATATAAATAATGTACAGGCTTTCAGATTGCTGTAGTTCACTAAACACATTAACGACATGTTTGGTGTTGAAAATGTCAGAAAAAGTGAAAGAACGGGAGATAAATATCCCCAAATCTCAAAATGGTATTATATGTTGTGTGTGTTCGTGGTCCTCTTTCAGTTGAGACACTGAAGGATGCTTCCGGGAAAGACCAAACACTGGATGTCTTTCAGTCGCCAACATGTGTTTTCCAGACACTGATATTAACGGGGAAATCCTGCAGGACTCAAATGCCTCGTCGCCCTTACCCCCGGTCTGCACGTTGTTTCTCTTTCAGAAACACAGAGGACTGTTTGTATGATGCGATCACAGACACGCAGCAAACGGTGTCCACCAAAAGTCGAGTCCAGCGTCTATGGAGTGTCATTTTGATTTGTTATAGTTTGGAAAGATTGAAAATATGTAGGGAAAGCCAGCTAAATCGGTAGGCGGTAGAAACATATCAAAAGCGGTAGGGTTGGCAGGTATGGCTTTGATTCTTTTGACATCCTTAGCCAAAAATCATATGCATAGATATTTGTCTTTCTTGTAGCATATTTTACGTTGTCTTTGTCTTCTGTCCCTCATGATCTGCCATGAAAGACATTTTGAAGATGTGTTAACAATCAGTATTCCACACCTTCACTGACCTCTTCACCTCTGTGCAGTAACTTTTCCAGCGAGGCGAGCCAGGCCGGCATGTTCGGACCCCCGAGCCAATCAGAAGCAGCCGATGCAGCGGCAGGAGGCGCCGTTCCCACCCCTTCTTCTTCGTCTTTGTCCTCCTCTCCTCCATCGTCCTCCACTTCAGCCTTTTGCCCCGTCAACTCCGCCTCCCCCGCCTCCTCTTCCTCTTCCTCCTCCTCCCGACAGATCGTAGAGCGCCAGCCCCGGATGCTGAACTTCAGGGTGGAGTACCGGCAGCGCACGGTGGACCTGGTGCTGGAGGAGGGCAGCACAGTCGGTAAACACCACTCCATCTCTGTAAACATTGGACAATCTATTTTTATATTCTATAGAAACATTTATTAACTACTACAATTATACACACTAGAGAATAACAGAAATCAAACTGTATATACATGTTTTTCTCTATGAATCTGTTTTACAGGAGAAATCAAAACAATCCTCGAGACAGAGCTCGCGGTTCCAGTGTCCAAAATGCAGCTGAAGGGATGGAAGAGCGGAGATGTTTCCGATACCGTGAGTTTACACGCCCTTTAAACGCTAACACATCATTAAGAAAAAAAGAATTTAACTGAACCTACAAACGTTGATATTTTCAATTGTTTGCAATTTGAGTTTATTATCTGTGTTTTAATCCAAATACATTTGATTATGTTTACATAAGGCGCTTTCACACCAAGTACTTTGCCGTACTTAGTTCCCAGTACTTAGTTCATCAGAACTCTTTAGTTCTTAGAGCAGATCGCGTTCACACCGGAATAAGTCCCCTGAGGGAGGATTAGGCAAATGAAGCCGCTGACGTCACTTTTTCTTCTTCTGCTTTGGGTTTACTGGCAGGCCGCAAACAACTTCACGGCGTATACTGCCACCCGGAGTCCCCGGCCGGAAGTCCCCGGAGTTGGGGACTGGCTTCAGTAGAAGCTGCTGGGACTCCCAGCAGCTTCTACTGAAGCCTTCCGAGTAAATCTCCAAAATGCCGACACCTCCTCATCTCCACCGCTCCCATGTTTTATTTTGTGTTGCCATAAGTTAGTCTCTCTCCGTCTGTGCGCTGGGCTAATGCTAATAATGCTAATAATGCTAATGCCAGCAAATACAATGGCGGCTTCACAAACATTTTCCGAGTTTTACGGGGCGTGGTTTGCAATTTGCCCAGCCAATCAGAAATTGGAACCTTTTCCTCCCTTTTCAGTCCCTGCTAGAGAGCAAGGGGGGAGAAGGTTTGCAAAAAAAAGTTCTAGTTCCAGATCTTTTTGGTGTGAAAGAAAAATCCCAGGAACTATCGGAACTATTCCTGGGAAAAGTACTCCGGTGTGAAAGCGCCTATAGTTACACTTTTTAAAGTTTTTAATTTATTGAATTATATCGTCAATGCAAGTGCTTTGTTCAAAATACAAATCACCTTGTTTTTACATACAGTATAAATACAACACATCAAAGAAGCCAGCTTATAGCATGCCTAAAATACAAAAACATGTTTTGTTACATATCAAAAATATATATAAAAAGCTGGCAAAGATTCCTTTCTAAGCAGCATCTGTGGCCAAGTAAAAATCACATCACTGATCCTCACGGCCGTATATTACCCGTTACCAAATAATTAATCCAATTTGATTTACCTGAAAGCAATATTTCCACTTCCAACGAAGAAGTTGTTCTCAGTTCTCTCATAATATTCTTTAGGAGATGAAAGAAGTATACATTCAGATGTAGTGAGAACACATGTATTTCCTCAACTAATCATCATCCTCACAGCCAGTCATTCTTAATGAGTTGAATTTTTAAGTTGTATTTGTGTGTGTGTGTGTGTGTGTGTGATCAGACGGTGATGAGAAGTTTACACCTGCCTAAGAACAACAGCCTGTACGTCCTGACCCCAGAGATCGCCCCTACTGCCGGCACCAGCACCAGCAAAAACAGGTACACAACTCTCACAATGGTTTTAATTTCTTATCTCATAATTTAAAATCCTCCGCTAAGGCAAGACAAGTTATTTATAAGGCACATTTCAATAGAAGGCAACACAAATTACCTTGAAAACACATTAAAAGTATTCAGATATAGTGCTGCAAAAATAGTCTTTAAAGGTCACCTATCATGCTATTTGCAGGCAATAGCATAGGTCTCTCTCAGATATATACAAATATATAAAAAACATGTCTATGAAGTGTTTTGCTCCAAATACCAAACAGATCACCCATTCTAGCCATGCCTCATATCCCTCTATTTCACTTCCTGTTCCAAAAGGGCTGATTTGGGTATAAAGCTTTAAAAAAAAAAAAAAAAAAAGCATCAAAAGATTATGGTTCTGAGCTCATGCGGGACCCGGCAGCTACTGTCTAAACTAAATACTGCCGTGATGAAACGCCATATCATGGATTATCAAGGATTCTCTCTGAAACAGTATGGAGCTCAAAGGCTTTCTCTCTTGCCGGTTATACCACAAGATGAGTTCCTTTTTATTTCCTGCTTCTTCACACACATGCTCTCCAGTACAGGTTAGCTCTGAGTGTTAGCGATGCTAATGTAAACACCGACCATATTACGTCCAAAACAGTTGGTTGCTGATTGGCTAATGGTTACACGAGCCAAAACGTCGTTATGACATCATAAAGTGGCCAAAATCTGATCAGCTCATTTTCAGACAGGTTTTTATAGAAATCGATCAGGACAAAAATAGAGAGAATCTTTGTTCCTGAAACTTTCAGAGTCTCTTTTCACAGAGGGGACACATGTTGATTTAGAAGAGACATGAAGAAGAGGGGACACATGTTGATGTAGAAGAGACTTGAAGAAGAGGGGACACATGTTGATGTAGAAGAGACATGAAGAAGAGGGGACACATGTTGATGTAGAAGAGACATGAAGAAGTGGATTTTGCATAATAGGTGACCTTTAACAATCTCAAAACTTAATCAATTAATTAAATTGTTTTTATATAGCTCTCAAATTACATATTTCTCTAAAGGGGCTTTACATACATTATACAACACCCTCTGCCCTAAGACCCCTGCAGCGTACAATAAATTAACGGATGAACAGATGTTAAAAAGCTGTTGTTTGTATACATTAAAAAGATAATACATTTACAACATAGGAAATCCAAATGTCAGGAGAAGATAATGTGTTCATATATATAACAATATGTGTTAGATAATACACAAGTAACTGAAATACTACTGGTTATGGTGTGTGTGTAGTACCTAATAATGACACCAGGTGGCAGTATATGTCCAGGTATTGAGAACATGTGTCCAGAATCCATTCCCTCTGTATATTAAGAAACATTTGACCTGCTGGTGCACATTCGTTTTCTCATATCTATTGTTACATTTTGAAAGGAACATCTACCGCTCCATCTCTGTTGTGTAAATAATAATCCCCCCCTTCCTCTTTGTTTCTTTCACCCTGAAATTGTTGCTTGCCGTAGGGTTGTTTTGCGTCAAAGACATACGATCTCCACACTTCATATCTATTATTTATTCCTCTCCAGGCTGTTACATTAGTGATTGTACCCAGTTTGAGTAGATATTTGTTCAGTCAGCTTCATTAAGCCGCTGTTCTCCATCCAGAGGGTGTTCTGTTCATTTCAGTGGATCCGTGTTGGGAACCTTTCCTTTTTTAAATGTCAGGCAGAAATACAATCTCACAGGTGGCATCTGAACATGTGATTTTCCTTTCATCAGTGTCGGGTAAACACCAGCCAAAGAAGTCATAATTCTTCCCTCGTTTCATCTGAATACTGCGGGGTGACCAAGACATATTTATTCTTAATTTGAATAGCAAGAGCGCGTTGGACTGGTAAAATAGATATACTGTAAATATGAATATCTTGTCTGCGAGCCATATTGGACGGTAGAACGAAAAAAGCTGAAATACTGTGTGAGGGCCCATTGACAAGAATGTAAATTAGGGAAGAATACAGGCATCCTAGATTCATGTTTGATTAGTTTAACATTTGATAAAAAGCAGTTAGGAAAAGGACATAAAAAATTAATAATTTCATAATTAGCATACTAAGAAATTGAAAAAAATGATTGTATATTGGTAAAAGTGAGAACAAAGATAGATAGTGTTTGGAAAATAATTAGCTATAGAGATATTTAGAAAACCATATTTCACCTGTTGATCACTTTTGAATTGCATCTAACTGAAAAAAGATTAAATATAAGATGTATTGCAAACTTTTAACATCTCTTTGAGAGCTCCTCTTTTCAGGGATCTTACGGTCATTAAAAACCTGGAAAAGTCATGGAAATTAAAAATGCTAATTCAGAATCAATCAGATTTACTTTTTTAGGGGAAATGTACATAGTAACAGCAAAGAGACAGTACTGAAAGATACATAATAAAAAAAACTATACAAATATATATATAAAAAGCTAAACTACAGTAGGTATAGTGTAGAAGAAACACATTATTTCATTGATTTAAAACGGTCATTAAAAATCAGAATTAATTTATTAGTCCCACAGAGGGGACATTTACATAGTAACAGCAAAGAGACAGTAGTGGAAGATATAAAATAAAAACAGTATACATCAGGGTTCCTACGGTCATTGAAAACCTGGAAAAGTCATGGAAATTCAAAATGCTAATTCCAGGCCCTGGAGAGGTTATGGAAAACAATATTTTTCCCAAAGTTTTGGAAAAGTCATGGAAATGTAACTAAAGTTGCATCAAAAATAATTTATATTTGATCTAATCACCGAAATAGTAATACTCTAATGATAATAAATACTGTATCGTATAGTAATGAAACGTGAAATGGCTTTTAACTGACGAGGTGTTTTGCTGGTGAGAGATTTTAGTTGCTTAGCGTGTAGAAGCTAGTGAGCCTATTTGATTTGTTTTAGATAGGCTCGACATGTTTCACATGCAGACCTTATTTTCCTGTTCCATGTTCAAATAAACCATTTTCAGTGGTACCGCTGAGAAAGAGTAATTTCTTTTTAAGTAAGGTCATGGAGAAGTCATTGGTGAAAAAGTGTACGAACCCTTTCTTTTATAATTTGAATTCAGGTATTAAGTATGGTATCATTTTGTCAGCACAGAAAAACTGTGTTAGTGTTATTTAGAAATGTTACAGTTTCTTTTTATATATATTATCATCACTAGATTGTACAAAGGACAACCCCTTTTGTTTTGTTGACTATCACAAGATTTTAGCCTGGATTTTTTAAGATTTAATTCATTTAGGGAGGCGTGTGGCGCAGTGGACTAGTGCGTTAGTGTTCTGATCAGGGGAGCACAGGTTCAAACCCCACTGCAGTCAGCATGTCGATGTGTCCCTGAGACACTTCACCCCAAATTGCTCCCGTGGGGATTGTCCACAGTATTGAGTATGTAAGTCACTAACAAGTGACATGTAATGTAATTTAAATGTGTGGATTCGGAGGTGGCAGTCGTTTTTTTTTAATTTTTTTAAAGCAACCCAGACCTATAGTTGATGAGTTTTTGTTTTGTTTTGATCAATTATGTGTTTAGTGACCGGCAGGCAAAGAAAGGTCATTTAATCTTATGCTTGAATTACAATTGGGTATCTTATAACACATGTATTCCGACTGTGTTTCGTTTGAGGTGTTATAAGTGGAGCATGGCAATACATTGAAGATAAACTCAAATAATGCTCTTTCAAATGAACGGTATGGCTATAATTGCACAAGGAATTAGTTTTGGCTCAGTCGCTTTCGAATATGTTGGTGCATATAAATACATGGATCTTTCTCTGGATTTGTGACTTACGGGGTTGGAATTGGATCATGTGTTGACTCTGCTGGCTCCGGGATCACTCATTGACAAACTGAGACGATGTTCTCATTGAAGCCAAAGATCTTTAGTGGCACGGTTAGAGATGGTGTTCGTAGTCTGGCCGTTTTGGTTAATCTACGCAAAAATATTCGGGAGATTTTGATAGCCGTGTTATTTAGGAGGGGAAAGTGTGTCTGATTCATAAGTTATGGTGATTTCAAACGAGTTAATCCCCCTTGAAATGTTGTGACAAAACCCTCAAATATTCAGCAGATAACTCATCACTAATTTTGTTTGAAGCTAATATAATGTGGAGGCACAATGTCCTCATTATTATATTAGTATTTGTTCTGATATCTCAAGTATTATGTAGTATTTTGTTTTATTAGTGAAATATGAATGTTATTCTAGAGATATTGGTTGTCTAGAAATATGATTGCTTGAATTGATGGTGTCTTGCAGTCGTATACTGACAGGGAAAAGATTATTTTGACGGTCTATTAATTAGGGTTGTACCCGAATATCCGAATATTCGTTCGTTGGAGTACTATTCGGGTTTCAATTTCGTTATTCGTTTTTTCCCTGTTTTTTTTTCAAATTGAATTGATTGAAATCTCCAATATCAACGTAAGAGCTTGTTCGGGGGGTGCTAACACTTAACCATAAATAGCTGCTGATTACTACGCGCGGGCCGAATATTCGCTGCAGATTACTACCGAGTCTCCGGAGCCCGAAAAATGGTATTCGGGACAGCCCAACTATTAATCAACTATCACTTTAAATGCTTAAAGAAAGGGACATAGTCTCATTTTCAAGTTCATATTTGTATTTATTGAGAGAAACACAGGGATTTTACCCTTTTTCAGACCATTTACATTCACTCAAACCTATATAACACAATACAGGACCATAAAAGGGCCATTTTGAATTTTTTTTTTTTTTGTGATGACCTATTTTGATGATTACAGATGGTATAGTCTTTATAAAATTGCCCGTTTTAAATCAGATATGCCCGTTATAATGTATGTTTTGACAATTTTCCACAGCACTTTCCCTTTGCTATTTTGCCTTTTATTAGCCATAGCCATTAATAACATATTTTGCCCCTCTCTTGTTTGTTGACAGTGGATTCCTAATTAAAATGGTACTGTAATTCTCCGCCACATTTCCTCGTGTTAGCAGCCAAGCAAGCATCCACATGTCCCCCGAACACTTGTAAAAGAAGTCATTTGGCAGTTTGCCGCTTCGCCTGCTAGTTAGGCTAAGTGGTAGTTATATTGTGTTGGCAGCTAATGGCCCTCATCTCCCCCGTCCTCTCTCTCCCTCGCCTCCCTCTCCTCGTCTTCTCACTCCCCCACTTACTGCTGTGTCTTTTTAGCAGCGCCGTTGCCATTTCTCCAAGTGTTATCGATATCATTTTGGGTGTCAGGAGCTCATTATCCCGTGTCAGCTATTCCGGTGGAGGACAGTCGGGGCTGAAAGCAGTGGGCGGGGGTCTGTGTGTACGCTCATGCATTTGTGTATGAATGTGTGTGTGTGTATGGTGACCCTGCTGTCATACTGGAGAGGATAGGTGACAGATCGCAGAGTATGAGGGGGGGAGAGGTTCCCTGTAGCGAGAGCAGACGAGCTGTTAGCATGCAGCAGTAAAAATAAACTACGGTCACACTTTAGATCCACAGTAAGAGCAGTTTGTGTGCACTGTTTGCAGATTTGTTGCAGTAGACAGAGCTCAGTGCCAGGAGAGGATTCACAGGCACGCACATTCACATCGCTTTCAATGCTTCCAATAAGCCACTTTTGAGTTGGGTTGATGACAAGCAACTCACATCAGAAAGACAAAATAGGTCTTAAGTCTTAAAAGCTGTTTTATTAGCACCAAAAATAAGGAAAAACAGACTGACTGCTTCCTGATATCACAAAACTTAATTGAGAATTAATTGGTGTACTTTCTTAATTTGCATCCTCAGGTGTCGAATACAAGGAAGTCCTCGACCACCTGACTTAAAAACACTTTCCATACGCAGCTGCAGAACTTAGAGATTTAACAAAACCCTTTACCCAATCATATATTTAAGTCAATTCGATTTTTAAGAATGAAACGCAAGACCCACTAAAATACAGCCGACATGCTTGTAATAATTAAATCATCAGGAACCATCAGAGAGCTAAAATATTTTTGTTGCTATATTACATTGCACTTTTAGAGACAGCTATGCATGACTTGATTATGATTTATGATTTGGATGCATAATCCAACACCACGTTGGGGCTACTGGGGGGGGAAAGGCCGCTGTAGGCTTAATGCTATAACACCAGGTGTCTACAAGAACAAACAAACTCTGATCAAATTATCTTAAATGATATGTTTTGAAGGTTAATGAAACTCCCACTGTCTCCTCTATATACATATATTTGCTAGTATGTAGTTTCAGTGTAGAAACGACCTCCCAAATTTAATTTCACAATGTTTATTTGCTTTGAATTGTTGCTGAGTAAAAAAATGCAAATGTCCCATAAATGCTAATATCCCATGCAATGACTTTGTAGAGCTTGGCTTCGTGCGGCGCACACGGCGAAACCAAACTGCCTGATTAAATAGCGCTGCTCTGTCATTATGATCCCGCTGAGCAAACGCCTCTTTAGTCGTCTTGTTTGATTAGAAATGAATGTCCAGGCTTTGGGGAGATTTCCCTCTGAGCACCAATCCGTCGCAGGTAGTTATTTAGTTAGCCATGTTAGTCCTGCAGTGGAGTCAAAGCCCCGGGCCGAAGGAGCTGTTTCTCTGTGGCCATGTTGATGACTGCCTGTGAATACAAGAGGGTGTTGAGGAGGACCTAATCTGTTGCATAAATGATGAAGGGCTGATGAATATTTCAACGGAGCGTGTTTCCTTCCTGGTGTGTCCTCCGCTCGGCTCCCGTGTTTACCCAGGAAAGGCTATTTTAATTTGAACTGGCAAAGAAATTTGAAATTGCAAAAATGATTCATTAGGTTTTGTGTGTTTTTACTGCGGCACCCTCCCTCCCCCCTCCCCAGCCCTTCCTCTCCTCCCTCTGTGTGTCAGCCATCAGATGCTTTTAAGGTAAGGTAGCTAGCTAGTCAGCTAAAGCAGCCCTGAGGGGAAGTAGCTAGCTAGTTAGCAATGCTGGTTAACTTTGGGACAAGATGGCAGAGCAAAACAGAGCAGAGCGCCATCGGTTCGACATTCTGCTGCTCTGTTGTGGATGCAAAATGTGGAAGAGGTAAGAAGTCCTTCATGACCTCCTTGTGTGTGTGTGTGTGTGTGTGTGTGTGTGTGTGTGTGTGTGTGTGTGTGTGTGTGTGTGTGTGTGTGTGTGTGTGTGTGTGTGTGTGTGTGTGTGTGTGTGTGTGTGTGTGTGTGTGTGTGTGTGTGTGTGTGTGTGTGTGTGTGTGTGTGTGTGTGTGTGTGTGTGTGTGTGTGTGTGTGTCTCTCTCTCTCTCTGGCAGTGCTAGTTTAATAAGGTCTAGAGTCTGCTCTGTGCCGCGGGGACTCTCAGCTTAGGCGCCGGGCTTACCTCAGAATGAAACCAATCTGTTTAGCCTGCTCCTCTCCCCTGCAAAACGCTCCATTTTCTCTGTCCATAAAGTTAAATGACATTTTCCTCCCGGCACCCGTATGCCATGTCAAGTACCTCCAGAGATGTTTCAGGCCGACCTGGATGTCACGAGTGTGTGTGTGTTGAGCGAGAAAGAGACCTCTGAAGGCAGAAGCAAACACTCAGACATCCACATCTCCCCCCTGCGCTGCTTCAAGGGCCTTCTTTAAAGGGGCCCTATTCTGCTTCTTCAGTTCTCCCTTTCCTGTCGTGTTATATGGGTTTCAGTGCATGTTAATGGTCTGCAAAGGCCTCTAATCACAATCACAACAGCTAACCAATCAGAGCAGACTGGGCCCTGGTTTCAGACAGGGGGTGAAAAGAGGTGCTGCAGCACAGACAGTATGAGAACATTAAGAGCCTTTTGAACATGAAAGCATGGAGACATGTCCCAGTCGAGACACACAATATGTACCTAAACATTAGCATAATATGTCCTCTTTAAAAAGACATCAGTGGTGAAAGCAGTCTAGACAAAACTACACTTAAACATATTTAGTTGTTTTGTTTATATTTGAAGCAGCAGGCCTCTTCAGACACGTGGGACATTCTCTCCTTCTCCCAATGTAATTAATATTTCGAGCAGCTTTATTTGTTCCATGGAGAGCACAATCTAATTTCTCAGAGTAAATCTTGAGCAGAACTCCACCCACGCGCGCACCAAATGGCTCGTCTCCGTGCCATAAAACCACTGATAAGATGTTCCTTCTTTGCTTGGAAGGACAGAGTAACACTTCCACTCAGTTTACCCTCTATCTCTGTCTATTTAGGAGTCTAGCTGCCTGCCAGCAGTGGCTCGGGACTGTGTCCAAACATAATCATGATATTAGCTAGATCCTTATTTATGTGTCCCTACCCCTTTCCATCTCCTCCTCTCTCACATGCACAAACATCTCTCTCACCCTTCTGCTCAGCCCTTATTACATATGCATCCTTCCTTCCCACTCCACACATTTCCAATCTTCCTCAGTTAGCTACAACAAACATTACATTTACATATTGATTTCGTAGTTTTAGTCAATGTAAATATGCTGTCATTACAGTAAATTTGAGCTTCTGTTAACATAAGCTCGTCCAGATCTGCGCAGATTAAGGGTGTGATTGCATAATTAATGTGTGCGCTACATATTAATTCCCCCGTCCCTCTCCTTCTCTCAACTCTTCCTCCTCTCCTCGGGTTCTGAGCCCTGATTAAGTGTCTGCTTCGGCCCTTAAGCCTCCCATTGATATTCAGCCTCACAGACCCGGCGTTTGCTCAAAACGCTACTTAACCTCACAGCTTATTGTAAATGAAGCTTCCAAAAGTTGATTCCCCACCTCCTCCTCCTCCTCCTCCTCCTCCTCCTCTCTACGTGAAGCACACAAAGTGTCCGCGGTGCATTCACAGCGTCTCCGTCACACCGTCCAGAGTCTGACCTTTCACTAAAGATCACGTCTTCACTGCCAGCTCTCTGCCGATCACCATTCCACATCCACATTTCAGACCAGTGGTTACCTGTGAACAGTGTCTTCATTTCACACCACTGAATGTAATATTAGGGATGCACAATTAAACATACTGTCATCAAAGTCGATTCAATTAATTATTAATACAAACATCGATACAGACAAGGTACCAGAAAACTAAATTAGTAGAAGCAGGCAAGTAGAGAGCTTATGAATCAAATCTCCTGTGAGTCATCATATTTCAACGTTTTGGTCAAGGAACCAAATATCATGGCATTTTGCTGCATACACACATACAGTTTGTACACACACACACACACACACACACACACACACACACACACACACACACACACACACACACACACACACACACACACACACACACACACACACACACACACATATACACACACACTCAAACATTTTCTAGAGAACAGCAGCACTGTGTGAGTGTGTTACAGTTAAATAAAGAGAATTACAATTATTAAATAATAATTCAATAATACATTTTAAGTTATGCAATTTAAATATTTAATAACTTTAGATTTAAATTCATTAATGAATTGAAATATATTGATGGTTCGATATAGGACTAAGATATAGGCCTAAACTAGTATATTTACATCTTGGGAATGTTTGCCTCTGAATCCTAATTTTAAAGTACATTCAGAGATTTCTTGAGGCTGCTTGCCCTTTCCCCAAATAATTTGTGAAACTAGATTACACTATAATCATCATAAACATATTTTTTTAAAGAAAGTCTAGTATATCATAATGTAAAATAATGACATTAAAGGTAGGGTAGGTAAGAATGGAGAGACCAGCTCGAGTGCGCTAATTTGAAAATAGGCAGCCAAAATAAATCTGCCCCTTCCTTCAGACTTCCTTACAGAGCCCCTCCTCCAACACACACGAACGCACACATGACCAATGAGGGCACGAGATAAGTTTGTGCACAGATGGAAGGCTGACAGGCAGGTAGGCCATCCAGTTACTTTAGCCGGGCCGGCTCAGATGATTGGTCGTGCTTTTTACAGCACCACGGCTTCCACAGATGATATTTTTTTTATTTATTGTCAAAGCACTTCAGATATTCATTGCTTTCGGGACGTTAAGAGCGTTCCATGGAATATAACAAAAAGATTCTTCTTTAAATCTTTAGGATATGTAGTTGTCAAGGTGCCGAGCGCTCTCCTGGGTTTCTGTGTAATAATAGCGGGCAGGTGTGTCAGCAGTGAGGCAGACTGACGGACCCCTGCTGTGACGGTGCAGGTGGTCTCAGCAGGGGGTCTCAGCGCCGCTCCAGCCAGGCTTGTTAAGACACAGCCAGAGAAGTGAAGTGGGCACCTCACCGCGGGGGGGGGGGGGTTGGGGCTCCCTGTGGGCCGCAGGATACCGTACAGGACAAGTTTCAGCCTGCCTTTCACATGACTGCGCGCCTCTTAGAATAGAATCGCTTAGTGTCATTATACAGGTACAGTGAGATGAGTAGAGCGACTGGTGCTATCGAAAATACAAACAACAACAAGAGACGTACAACATTCAGGAGAAGACAACATACAAACAACAAGCATTCATACTTCAATATGCAGGTAGTGATCATGTCTGCTTTTCTGTGCAGAGATTTGTATGTTGTTCAAATCAAATGTACCTACAGGTACAAATAAATAACCTTAACCTAATATATTATTCTGAAATGGAACAATTTGCATAATCTGTCCTTTACATTTGGTTGTTGAAGTATATTTTGATGCTAATACTTTTGTACTTTAAGTAACATCAACATTTTGAATATAGGACTTTTACTGGAACAGAGTATTCCTACACTCTGGTACTTCTACTTTTACTCAAGAACAAGATCTGAGTATTTCTACTTTTATTCAAGTACAAGATCTGAGTACTTCTACTTTTACTCAAGAACACAATCTGAGTACTTCTACTTTTACTCAAGTACAAGATCTGAGTACTTCTCCCACCTCTGCCCTCTCTTCCTCTTGCGTCTTCATGCTGCCTTGCCCATGTGACATATTCCTTATCTTCGTGTGGCCTTTCTGATATAACACTGTGTTCATCCCTACTTCTTACACCTTGTATGTTCTTCCCTCCTCATCCAGTGGTCTCCAGGAGTCGTTAAACCAGAACTTCCTGCTGGTCATCAGCCACCGGGAGGCCCAGAGGGACTATAGTCTCAACTTCCCCGGCTCCAAAACCATACAGGAGGTACGACACACACACACACACACACACACACACACCCACACACACACACACACACACACACACACACACACACACACACACACACACACACACACACACACACACACACACACACACACACACACACACACACACACACACACACACACACACACACAGTCTCAGTAACTCACACACACACACACACACACAGTCTCAGTAACTCACACACACACACACTCACACTCACACACACACACACACACACACACACACACAGTCTCAGTAACTCACACACACACACACTCACACTCACACACACACACACACACACACACACACACACACACACACACACACACACACACACACACACACACACACACACACACACACACACACACACACACACACAGTCTCAGTAACTCACACACACACACACACACACACACACACACACACACACACACACACACACACACACAGTCTCAGTAACTCACACACACACACACACACACACACACACACACACACACACACACACACACACACACACACACACACACACACACACACACAGTCTCAGTAACTCACACACACACACACACACACACACACACACACACACACACACACACACACACACACACACACACACACAGTCTCAGTAACTCACACACACACACACACACACACACACACACACACACACACACACACACACACACACACACACACACACACACACACACACACACACACACACACACAGTCTCAGTAACTCACCCACACACCCTCACATGCATAATATTATTGTACCTGATTCTAGTTTCCCGTAACACAGCTTTCATTCCGTTTGCCAAACATTGCTAGTCTATCTCAGCCATCGATTCATTATTCATCACAAATGATCACATTTCCGAGCACATAATTACTCTCACAGCTGCGGTCTGGTACCACCCCCTCTTTCTCTCCCCACTCCCCCTTTCCCTGCGTCTTTCTCCCTCTCTCTCAGCAGTCTAGAGGGCGATTTAAATACTGAACATTGTTTAATCTAGGCATGCGGGAGCAGTGGAAACAGACAGTCCATTGATTTCCCTCATAGGAAACTAAACAGAAGCCTCTGAAATATTAATAGTAACTCATACTGGACCCAGTGTGACGGCAGTACACTTATTGACCATTAGTTATTCAATTCAAATAGCTTTATTGGCATGACCATAATGACATATTGCCAAAGCTTTGTACAATTAGGACATATACATACAAAATGAAGAGTATATTATGTATACATGTTTTTACTCTCAGCTGCAAATGCATGAAAATACATGTGTGTGCTTGCTTGCCTAAATGATTAGATATGATAGACAAGACACATTCCATGAAAGGTTACCCCCACAGTGTGTGGCTTGCTGTCACAGGTGAGGCGCAATAAGCTCCCCGAAGACTGATCAGGTAAACGAGAGGTGTCCCATTACGGATTTAACCTCACATGTTAAGTTATTATCATTTGCACCATATATAGGGTTTATAGAAATATCAGTCTTTAGCTGTTTTGAGCCCCACGCCATCATTTTGGACGTTATGTTTTTGAGCTCTGTACAAAAAGTACAATTTTAATAAAACTGGGTGGCGGGGTGTAGAATGAACCGGGGAGTAACCGCTTACATTTTTGAACAGATACGTTATTTATTACTTATTCACATTGGGGCATTTGTGCTGCATTCTGTGGCGTCAGAATAATCAGAAAGAGGAAGTATTTAACAATATTAAATCACGTTTAATTGACCTGGTGATTTGCGACTGACTAATTAGTGCATAAACCATACATACAAACTCGTAACTGTAAGAAACCTGTGTGTACATTTCATTTAAATAAGCAAAATCAATGTGAGTGCTGGTGCATTACTCTTAATTGACCCATTCTTTAAATTACTACAACATTTGAAGTGTGTTTGAGTGTTGACTAAGGTGCAGTGGAAACAGGTGGAGTTCTTTTTAAAAGCTCATGGACCAACATCGGAGGATTCCCAACTAAAAGTAATCGTACCACAGTGTAGATTTACTACCGACACGTAAAAGCTGTGCATCACATACGTAACTTAAGCAAAAGTATTGGCAGACAAATATATTTAAGTTCCAAAGTGGCCATTTTAAAATAATACATATTATATCACTGGTTTGAAATGATTGATGTGTTACTAATAATAATAATAAGTAAGTTGTTATATTGCCAGGTATCTCCATCCCTAATAGTACATCATAGTGTATTAGCTGATTTCATTTTTGTGTTAATGACTCTTATTACGTCATAGGAAGTACGATATTAGCTGCCAAAATGTATAGTTTAATGTCTGTAAGTATAAAGTAGTATACAATGAAAATACTCAAGGATAGAACATGTATCTAAAAAATATACTTAAGTAGATTTTTTTGTACATTTTGTAAAACGGGGACCATCTGAGCAGCGTGCACCAGTGGCCTCTCCGGGGGTGCCGTTCGTTTGTTTTACTTCTTCAGAGTCTCCATGTTTTAACATCCAGCTAATTATTTACTTTCCAGCAGCAGCGAAAGGTGTTCCTCTTACGCTTCTTCGCTCTCTGCGTCCTCTCAGCGTGGGTGAAGATTACCCTAATAATAATCAGGCTACTAGCCGGGCTTGTAATGGTGGTAATTGAACAGATTAGTACAAACTGGAGGAGGCAGTTTCTCTCCCTCGATATTCCTTCTCCTCCTCCCTCCGTCTTCTCTCTCACCCTCTTCTCAGGCAGATGGTTTTGATGAGCACCCGCTGTGAACCTTAAGTGTTTCTGCTGGGATTACAAACACTGGGGAGGGGTCCCTGCAGTGTGGGAGGGGGGAAGCATGGACACAGAAAGGAGGCAAAGGACTGTTGGCTTGGTGGGGGTGCTGTAAGAGGCCATAGGGGATGGAGAGGGGACAATGTGGGCTTAAACAGGCCTTCATGTCGCGCTCCTTTCCTTACGCATGCTTGTCTTTAGGCATCTCAAGGCCCCCTGCAGGGAAAATGAGGCCCACAACTTTAACCTGCAAAGATCTGCACTCTGTTTGCCCCATGTTGACCAAGCTCTTTATTATTTACTCTTTAGCCAGGGAACCGGCGTCCTTCCTTTTTTATTGCTGCAACGTGTTGGCAAATAATATCAGAAACAGAATCCGGCTAATTGCTACGGAGGTTTTCAAATACGACAATTACTTTGGTGTAATGGTGCACAACATAAACAGTCAAATTATCATTATTATATTATTATAATAAACAAAAATAGGATTTTAAACCATATTTAAAAAAAATAGAAATGTGTTCAAAAAGCTTAAGAATAGAGAAAGAGAAAACTAATGACATATTAATGTGAAATAATATATACAATACATCCCTATTAAAGTGGAGAGGTTAAGAAGTGTAAATAATATGTTCATAGTTCAGAAGATTTTCCGACACATGTAAATAAACTCTTGACCACTTTCCACACTGACAGTGAAGTTGAATCTATTCTAAATGTTTATTCTAAAGTTTTGTGCAGAAATGGGCAACATTATCATATTTCAAACTTCAGAGGAATGTGTCTTGGTGCAAAGTATACTGTTTTAATAGGTGTAACATAAACCGAGAGTACACACTATGTAGGGAACACTTCTAAGTGTGTAGGACTCAGAGCTGCGAGCTACAGGTAGTCAAAAATAAATCTGTTTTAGGATCCATGTTGAGTTAGCTTGTCAAGATTTAAATCAAAAACAATAATAACAGACCAACACAACAGAGCGAGTCCTGACATCATAAGAAGACTTAAGAAGGCAACAAAGAAGTAACAGCATATTCAGTCGGCCTGACTCCCCTTTCTGCTCAAACTGTGTCCACTCTCAGACACATATGGACTCCACTACAGAGCACCTTTCTCTCCTTTCTCCCCTTTGTCTTAGCTGAAGACTAGCCGATGGTCCCTGCTTGTGCATATCAATGGGCATAGAGTCCTGTCTTCTTGTTTGTCTTTGCCAAAGGCTCTGGCTTTGCCTTGTGGCTCTCAGGGATCTGCCCTTGCCCCTCCCTTTCTATCCCTTCATTCTCCATCTTCCCCTTCTCTACCTTCTTTCTTCTCCATCTCTGCACTGTGTAGACTCTGATTGGCGTTACCAGACAAGAGTGTGGGGGTAAGTTGCTGGCTAGCTTCTGAGCTAAGCTGCAGAGCAAATGTTTGCCAGCGAAGTAGAGGGTAAGAATGGGGATGGCTGCTGGTTTCGGGGTGTCCGTGACCAGACCAGTTGTCCTGGGGATTTCCCTCCTCTGGGCCTGGGCCCCATCTCCACTCCGCAGCTGGGAGACATGGAGAGATACAGGGCTGCAGAGCTGAGAAGAAGGGAAGGTCGGATCGAATAAAATAATGAAAGAAAAGGCATCTGGCGCCTAAGGGAGACGAAGAAAGACAGCGAGAGAGAGCTTGTGACTGTTTAACGGAAACCTTTCCCCCTCTTTGATTCGCTTCCAGCCAGGGATTACAGGCAATTGGCATTTACAATGATTGGATCATTAATTCTGCCGTGAGGCGTATCGCCCAGCAGCCCAGCACCACAGCCAGTCTGACTCATGTTGTGTGTAACTGGCTCGTTACACCCCTGTCTCATCTCAACACACAAATCAACAGCTCCGTATTTGTTTCTAAGACTTGGATTTAAATCCTGCTCCTTTACATTTTAGTGTCTTTATATCCAAGTCGCTTTGGTGCCATGTTCTGCGGAAATGCGGTTTGGATCCAGCCGTAAAGTGCATGAGGTTTCAATACATGCACATATCAGATCTATGTACTATAAAGTATAAATATGAATACATGTATTTTGATTAGAGCATACACATATAAGCCGGTGCAGGGTTTATTACGCTTCGTACAGCCCAGTGTCATATATTCTTAAAATACTCCATTTTTAAAAAGCCAAACACGTTTTCAGCTGTTAATTCTCAGTAAATCTACGTGCTACTAAAACTAGTGAATGAAATACAATTGTGTTTGTTTGTTGCAGTCTCTGTATGTTATCAGTGAGATGGCAGCAGTGGCAGACAGGGGGCAGCATCACACTTTATTGCTGCTCGTATGCTGTGGCCATCACATGCAATGCTTTGCAACAAACACTGAAGCTACCTGCAGAATCACAGACGAGACATTGTGTCGCCCCGTGTCGTCGGTGGCGTTCGATATGTGGCTGCATCAGATTCTCCTAACGGCAGCATACCTTTCCTATGGTGTGTCTGCAGATTCTGCTTGTGTAGTTTCAGGTGTGGTTTGTCTGTGTTGAGTCCAGGTTGTCCTCTGCCAGGTGCCTTTCTCTGTCCGTCTGTCTCCCCCTTCCTCCTCCACCTCTCACCTTCATCCTCTCCATGGTGGGCGTCAGTTTGTTGTTTCTCTGATGCTGCTTTAACCTCTGACTGCTGCCTCTTCATTACTAGTGTTTATGCCTCTCCTTTCCTCCCTCTTTCCCCCTCTATTCATCTGCTGGCCAGCCGGTCAGTCAAATCCCTGTAGTCCGGCTGGTCAAACACAGATATTACACTCTGTAATAACACTGGCCACCCGCTCTGACCCCAGTCTGCCATCCTGGCCGTGGCTTCTCTTCATAAGAGAGGCAGCGAGCAGTGTGCTGTGGGATTTACGAGAGAAAGACAAAAGGGTGGACTGTGCCACTCATTTATTATTGTTCTTTTATTTGTTTCTCAACCTTGTTTGTACTTTAAATTGCTTTGCAGTGCCAGGCCCAGCACAAATGAAATATCGCTTCCTCAAGAGATTGATAAGTTTGATAAAAGTATTTACTGTTGCCTTTAATAAAGGGATACTCTATCATATTGTAATATAATCAGATCTGTAAGCAGCCCCTAATGTGTTCTCTCATACACCTACAGAAGTAAATATAAGGGCTGTGTGTATAAACAACAACAACAACAACAACAACCGTATCATGATTATTATGACAGATATTTCTATTATGATCACAAAAAAATGTCGTCTCATCATTTCAAAATATAATGAAATAGGCAAGTTTATTTATATAGCACCTTTCAACACAAGTGCTTTACAAAATTAAAAACATTAAGAAAATGGCATTTCAAAACAGTCATTAAAAAGCAAAGATAATCAAATAAACATTAAATACATATGTTTCCAAAAGGATCTGTCTGTACCCATTAAGGATTTTGTATTAAGTCTGAAGTAGAATACTAGCACCATAATGCTTCAACTGGATATTGGATATATCACAAATTGTGTTTACTGCGATATGCATGTTGCAGATTGTGACTTTGATACCCCTAGTACATTTGCAGATGAAAAATGTACCGGTAGTTGAAATGATAGTTTTAAGAAGAAGGACCCAGGCAGAGCACGCCCCCGCAGTCTCCTCCACTCAGTGTTCTGCAGCTGCTTTCCTGCTTTGCTTGACATTGGCTTTGACTTTGTGTTTGTAGCGTATTTAAGTTTCCACCTCCGTGCCCAGCAGCCCTGCACATGCCCAAGGATCCATCTCTCTGCAGTGCTTTTTACAAAGACAGGATTTGACCCGTTTGCACAGGGATCTTCGCTCCACAATTGACAGTTTTCTCAGCATCAGTGTCCAGCGCCGCGGGCCCTCAAAAGGCCGAATTCTGCAGAACAAATGCAGTAGAATCCACGGCCGCCAGCGCTCAGACGCCGACGGGGGCTTTGATCAGCTTCGGCTGGCGCACATCAGGCTGGCGTGAGGGCTTTAAACCAACAACCCAGTGGACGGTGTAACGCGGCGGCTGGCTGCTAACTGTTTAAAAGCATGGAATGTTATTAAGTGATGCAGATACAGCGTCCGCGCATGAATGGGGAAAGAGAAATACTGTTCATTTCAGAGCGTGGGGCTGTTGTTGCTGGGCATTAGCTGTGGCATCTGAAGAATGCTGATAACACTGCCTGTCGTTTTTTCTTTTCTTTCTCCTGCTCTCCCCTTTTGACTCATCTCCTCCTTCATTCTCTGCCTCCATCCTCATGCTGCTGAATGGAGGGTACTTTGATGTTGCCCCAGACATTGTATATACTTTGATTTAGCCCCAGACATTGTATAAACTATTAAATAAGGCATTTATAGTTATGTTATTACTTCATACTGTCTGAGATGGTAAATAGACCTAAGAAATGTAATTGAAATATGCATTAGTCCAATATTAAATCCACGTAAGCACAATATCTATTCAAAGGCTGAATATGTGTTTAAACACCATTTTGAATCCCTGCCTAATTCTACAGATTTAACAAAACATATATTTATTTATCACCGTGATCATTTGAATACGTTTTTAAATGCTAATGTATTGCAATATAAATCTAAAGTTAGTAATTTAACTATGTA
>NC_136912.1:93390072-93440072 GCF_949606895.1 Notothenia rossii
CCATTGTTGCCTTTTTGTTTATAGGAACAGTTTGCATTTGACATATGAAGAAGCACACTGTCTTTTTTTTGTTTTTGCATTTATTTGTTATTGTCCCATGGTTTACTTCATCACCGCAATGTTGACAGTACTAGTTAAAACTTGTTTGAGTTAATTGTACTCCAGGTGGATTTGTACAATTACTAAAAAAAATAGTAATTACAATCATCTAGCTGTGTCTTCCAATATCTCCTGATCCAGTGTTGAAGATAATGTTTTAGCAACAGTTGATATAAGAAGCCGACAGGACATTCACTTCCTGTTGGAAATATTCAAATGTAAGACCCGCCCCTTCTATTCCTTCGTCCTAAACCAAACAACGTCATCTCATTGGAGCCTTTTTGATTTACAGTCTGTCCTCCACACCTGTTGGGAGTGATTGACAGCCAGTGGGACATCCTTATTACACCCCCACATCGCCTCAAACCCCCCCCCCCCCCCATCATCCTTCATTCTGGGCAGTAATTGCTGACATTTATGCAGTGTTTCATGGTGTTTGCTAATGTATTAATGCTGCAGAGCCTCGCCTTGTAGGCCAGCACCTTCCTCCAGTTCCCAGCTGGCATTAATGGAATCCTTCTTCTACCTGATAGGGGTCCTATTAAACCCTGGATTTATTGAAGGGGGGAGGGGGGGGGGCTGACGGTTTCGTAGCAACAGGGCTCAGCGATAAGCTCTGTCCCCTTGTGCGATATGCTGCCTTCAGGTGACATTCAGCACCAAGTTAGTCTGTCAGTCTCATGTTTTCATCTCCTCTAACTGTTGGGATGCGTTCTGTAAAGCTCACATCTCACTGACATGGTTGTTTTTTTAAAGCAGCAAACATTAACGTGGTTGGAGGTAGATAGTCTTCTCCCCCAATTGGAAGGTCGTTGGTTCGATCGCCAACACATGCAGACAACATGTTGATGTGTCTTTGGGGCGACATCCTGCAGCCTGTGCCTCTGTACGGATGTGGGTAAATGCAGACTAAATAAGATAAGAAGACCCTTTATTAAAACCCAAGCGGAAACGCCACTCTGTATTGTATGCACACACATTAGAAATATACGGATATGGTATGAATACAGATACACAATCACATGCATTTTTATAGACGTAAAGGTCTGATTGGGTCTTGAACCGGCGACCCTTCAGCTCCCAAGACAAGTCCCCAAAGAATGAGCTACTGCCACTCCCAAATCCATTTGCCATTTCTTGCCATGTCTCATAACTGATCCAACAGTCCTTTATGTATGCCTACCGTAGCCTCTTGCTGTATTTGCATTTGTTTGTGTGCGTACATATATAACAAGCACTGATACTGATCTGCAGCCAGCCTGAAACACGGAAACCAACAGGTGGTAAGGGTGGGACACACCTGCTTCTTTTTTGGGCCTTCGACTCCCTATTTCTTACCCATGTTCTCCGTACTTCCTTCCTCCACCCATCTCCTTCCCCTTCCCTGTCTTCTCTTCCCCACGTTTGCTCTCCGTCCTCCCCTCGCTGCATCAAAGGCAGAGCGGTGTAAGGTGGTACTGTGGTTGTGGTTGCCTTCAGTGCAGCTGTCAGTAGTAATTATCTCACACTCACAGCCAGACACCTAATCCAAACACTGCCTACACTAGAAAGGGAAAAAAATGAAACACAGAAAGAATGAAGGGAGAGAAAGAAGGAGAAGAAAGGGTTGGAAGGGAAGAGGGAGAGGAAGGGAGGGGGAGAAAATTATTCCCCTGTATCGGCCCCTGAATGCTTAGAGCCTCAATGCAAGTGTTAATTAAAAGAATCCAAAAAAGAGAAGCCCGTTTCTTTTGTGTGGAGATGTGGGAGAGGGTCATTTGGGGGGGTTAACCTCGTCCCCCCCCCCCCCACCCCCGTGCCCTGCGGCGCTTCAGCCTTGTTTCCACGTTTTACCGCTGAGCCGCCGAGCTGCACTTGTGTCCCTCAACATCAGGTGAAGCCACGGGGTCAGAGCGAAGGAGAGGATTGAGAGGCACTCGACTCATTTCTCTCCTTCACCTCCCCTCCTTGCATCCATGTCAGCTCAAACCCCTCCAGGCTGCCTTTGACGGGGGAAGTGATCAACTTTATTTATACACTTATTAGGCCCTCAGACGAAAGCCTCTCATTGTGAGGAGTTGGGGGGGGAAAGGGTTTACGGGGATGCTCTCGGCAGACGCTGTTAAGATTCTCACGTTTGATTGCCACTGGATTGAGGAATGGGCAGAATAGACTTGGGGCCGTGCCTTCACATCCTTCAGGATCAGACCCTGTATGTCTTTGTCCCGCTCAATACCTACAACGCTCTCTCAGAGATAATTCCACCCTCAGGCCTGAGAGCCATCGTGTCCTCAGTAACGTCTCCTAAGTCACAGTTGTCTTTTTCTTTCCTTAAACAAAAGAGTTTTTCTAACTTGGAGGAATCGGGTTTTTCTTCCATCACTTTGTAAAGTTCTCAAATAATCTGACTAACAGCAACGGACTACTTTTTTAGTTAGTCTCTTAGTGCTTATTCAACTCAGACCCACCATGTCTCAAACTATTTTAGTCACAGTCAAAGTTCTCCTTTGTTCAGCAAAAAAGTAGTCGTACCTAACTTTACTGTTTTGGGAATGATGCTAATATCCAATATTTTGTAAAGAAATCTAGAAAGTATATGAATAACACATAGTCTAATTAATAGGATCAGACTTTACATTAATTAGAGTCAGAGTTAATTAAACCCTCAGGCCTGAGAGCCATCATGTCTTAAATAACGTTTATTCTTCCATTGAACAAAAAAGTATCGCTAGCTGTTGTTGGGATGATGTTTATGTTTCATCGAATTGTTAAGTTCTCTGGCAAAATATGAACAACACATGGTTTATTAACAGGACCAGACTAACTTAATTACAGTTATTTCTAATTAAACAGACCTGAGACCCACCATTTCCTAAATAACGTCTCCTGAGCCACAGTTGTCTTTTCCTTTCGTTAAACCAAAAGGGTTTTCTAACTTTACTTTTGGGGAAAGTAATGTTTGTCTTCCATCACTTTGCAAAGTTCTCTGGATCACTTTACTAAATTAGATAGTCTCTAATTCATCCCTCAGGCCTGAGACCCATCATGTCTCAAATGGCGTCTCTTAAAGGTCTACTAAAATAGATTTATATTGTTCAATGTTCCAAACTCACATTGGTTTCTCAGACAGCATCTCTGTATAGTTTGTGTGTTCACCCTCTGTCCTAAACGGCTTGTTGGAGCTCCTGGAGCGCTGGAGACGCTGTAGTACATATGCCAGGCCTGTAGATGGTGCTGTTCTCACAGAATCAGCCCATGATGCAAAGACAGTGTTACATTGAGTGAAATGAGGAATGGCTAAAATGCATGATCTGTTTGGTATTTTGAAAAATAAAAAGTATAAATATGCCTTATATAGGTATGGTCCTACACTATATTATTCAAGTATAGCATGATAGGTCCACTTTAGTTAGTGTGTCAGTGCTAATACAATCTCATGCTTGAGACCGGCCATGTGTTTAATGGCATCTATGTGTTGAGCCATTGTTTTTGTTTATTTTGTTGAACAAAAAGTATCGCTTACTAACTTCTCTGTTGTTTACTAGCTAGTCTCTCAGTGCATATTTAACCCTCACGACTCAGATGGCACCTCCTTAAGTCATAATTTTCTTTTTCTTTCGTAAAACCAAAGATATGACTAACTAACATTAGTTTAACTTGCTTTTTCCCGTTACTTTATAAAGTTCTTTGGCGAAATATGAATAACCAAACTACTGAATTAGTTAGTCTCTCTTTGCCAATTCAACCCATAGGTCCGAGACCCATCCTCTTAAATGGCCTCTCTTTAAGTCACAGTTGTCTTTTTCTTTCGTTCAACACAAACTGTTCCTAACTCACTTTACTTCTATTGTTGGGAGAATAATGTTTTTGTTCCATTACCTTGTAAAGTTCTGTAGAAAAATATGAATAACCCATAATCTAATGACCAAGACCATTGGTCTAACTGAGTTAGAGTTAAGTTACACGAGGCAATTCAGATGAGTGTTCTTCGTAGGTGTTCCTCAGTTGTCCTCGCTGTGACGCTTACACACTTGTCAGGAGTACACTCGCTACTAATCGGTTGAACACAGGAAATACAATCTGTTTCTTCTGTTATCTCTGCGTACACCTGTGTCACTGTCTCAGGGTTGATTGACTGTTTTAGGCCTCTTAGAAAAGATGTGAATCTGGTGAGAAAGAAACGTCATATTTTCGTATATACATGTGTTTAGTGTTAGCTTTACCCTTTAGCTGTGATGTCACTCTTTGTTTGTGTAGTTTCATCGTTGCATGGCAGTCTAGCCTCTGCTTTTTTTGAGCGGTTTTCTGGGCTTGAGACAACACCGAGAGGGAACACTCATCAGGATATTATTCATTCTCTAACTGTCAAGGGAGATGCTGCGTTTCTCATATCTTCTCCTTGGTTACTGAGCTGCTGGGAATTTAAGACGCAGTGGTTCAAATCGTAATCAATATAGTCAACAGTGTTTTTCTCAGGGTGCAGTGATTTGTAAAATGGTTGTTTTTGTCCTGGGGATCAGAAGAGTTCATTATCTCAGTTAATTAAACATTCTTTTAAAATAAGTAATATTTTTACAGTATATAATATACATTTAACAACAATGACAATAGCTATTCTTCTTCTTCTACTACGTTTTCTTCTTCTACTTCTAGTTTGTCTTCTTCACAATATTATTATAATTAATAGTCTATCTAATTATACAGTATGTTTCCTGCTAAATCCAATTACCTATTGATGCAAAAGCATGCTTGAATGTCTGTTTAAGTTACCCTAGTGAAAAACAACAACATGAAGTACCAAATATCATATTTCAATTACCATGAAGCAGTCATCCTCAATCGAAGTTATTAATGGGATAGACACTTCTAATAAAAACATTAGGGTTAAAATCTCCAACTCTAGACACATTTTCGTCTTATTTCCCAACTAGGGGTGCAACAACTAATCGACTTAATCGATTAACAAATTAGTTGGCAACTATTTCAGTCGTCGATTCGTTGGTGACGTCATCACATGTGTTCTACACCCCGTTAAGCTCCAACGTTATCGCTCTTTTTTTTATCGGTACAGGAGACATTTAAAACATGTCATATGTATTATTGCTACATAAACATTATATCGCAGTCTTAGTGTCGCCAACTCCGTTTCTAATATGCAATATGACTACAAAATGCGTCTATAAATTATTTTCGATCTTCCCAATTCAGACGAGAGATCTCTCCCCCGCCTGCTTGCGAGGGGGCGGGGCAGTTTACACACACACACGCAGCTGCTACATGAAGCAACACACACACATGGAGGAGATGGCGGAGAGAACGCGCTCCGAGGTGTGGTTAAACTTTACCCGTCTCGATGTGGACAATGCTCGTTACCAAAAGTGCAATAAGAGTTTAGCATGTAAGGGCGGTAACACGAGCAATTTGTCTAAACATTTAGCAAAAGTGCTCCACATCCAGACGGAGGAATGCACCGGGTTCCACTCATACTTGTCAACCCTCCCGATTTTCGCGGGAGACTGCCGATTTCATTGCCCTCTCCCGGTTTCCTCCCGGGGTCAAATTTCTCCCGATTTCTGACAAAGTCAGACTTACTCAGGACTGTTTCCACTCGGACTTTAATACAGCTACACCATTGTTTGGTTTCCATGGTAACAAGTCTCTTTGGTAGCGCGGCGCAACTCAAAGTCTGAGAGGGTGAGGCAGATAGTCACAGAAAACAAAACAAAAATCGACAACTACTCTACTCTCTGCTCACTCCTTTCCTGCCCACACATATGCTCCATCAAGGACGGTGCTACAGGCCGCAAGGCAGTGCACTTAGAACTACAATATAAGCATGTTAATGTTAATCTAACTGCTCCGGCGATCCACTAGCACCCCCCCCCCCCCCCATTTTGCATTTTCTCTCAGGTCTCAAGGTTGGCAAGTATGGTTCCACTGTCTTTCTAGCAGCTCTGTAGCCCCGTCCACGAGTAACGTTTCCACGCCAGGTGTTATGTATGCTAGCAGCAACACACAGAGTTAACTCAATGATACAAACATGGGTTAATGATTAGAGGTAACTGAGTTATTTATTTGGTTAAAGTTTCAGCTATTCTGTTTACAGTTCTGTCATCACATTATTTAATATGATTTGTTAAAACATTGTTGTTTCTTTTGATGTGAAATATTATGCATTTAATTAAAATAAAAAGCAATGTTAGTTTTGTTCACAATTTGTTTAGTTATTTTACCTTATTTCTTGTCAAAAGAACCGTTAATACTATCGTTAAAAGGACCGGATCGATAAGCAGTATTGATATAAGTAGTAGTACAGTTAAAAACCTTAACGATCCGAATAATCGATTAATCGTTTCATTAATCGATTATCAAAGGAGTCGTTTGTTGCAGCCCTATTCCCAACACCAGTTGCCTTCAGTCACGCGTGTCGCTCAACCACCACTACTGTCCAAATGTTTTTTGTTCGCTGCAGCAAACTTACTTTTCTAAACATTGAAAAGATAAGGAAGTGTGGAAAGATGGATAGCCGACTGTGAATGCCCCTTTTTAAAAGAAACATGGTCTTCATCAGGGTCCAGGTAAACAGCAGTGCTCACAAGTAAGTCCATGTTGCTGACAGGCTCTAGTGGTTACACTGTTGTGAGCTGCTATAGAAGCGGGGGCCAGCGTGAGGAGCCACTCTTCCTTCAGAGAGAGAAACTCCGTGAGGTCCGTGTAGCTCTTTTCAGACTCAATTGGCGTTGCGTGTAATCGTCTCCCGATTCAACCGCGTCCAGCTGCTCTTTGTGTGTCTTAGCGGGCGACAATGGAGCAGATCACGAGACCTCTGCAGGGAGACACAGCTTCTCTGCCGCTGCCCTGCTGTTTAGAAGTTCACTCTCCCAGAAAACTATTTGCATCTGGGCTTCTGTTACGCTCTGCTCTCAACAATTAGTGCCTCAGTGGATGTATTGTTGCGTTATTGTGACAAGTACCAGTATGTTCAGGCTAGAAGTCACGGCTGGATTGTTACCAGTCCTGCGTTTGGTGGTCACAATTTGAGGGAAAGAAACCTTAAGTGTGATTATTTTTGACTGATAGTCCAAAAGGGAATGATTGTCTTTGAAACATTCTTCACATGATTATTAAAAAAGTTATTCAAATGATCTTGTAGTCTGTAGTTAGGAGGATGTGTACCAAGTAAGATGTTCTGTAGAATGATATTTTCACATATTGATTGTGCGGTGGTGGCGAAGTCGATAGGGACTTGGCTTGGCAACTGGAAGGTCACCAGTTCAAGTCCCGGCAAGACCAAGTGCTACCAAGTGCTACCGAGGTGTCCCTGAGCAAGGCACCGTTCCCTACACTGCTCCCCGGGCGCCGTACATAATGGCAGCACACTGCTCCTAACGCTAGGATGGGTCAAATGCAGAGAAACAATTTCCCCACAGGGATTAATAAAGTATATCAAAATCAAAAAAAATAAATAAATAAATAAATATTTCACTTAATGTGATTTGCATATTAACGATTTTGATAATACTTGCATTACATGTGCAGCCCTTGTGGTCACTGTGACAAGAAGGTGTCTTCATGTTGAATATATAAGTTGCATGTTGGTAGTTAGATGATGGGGGGGCATCGACCTTAAATCCTGCTCTTTTAAAGGCGGGTCTCTTCAGTTTTACTGCAAACTGCCTCGCCTGTATTATTGCCATCCCTCGGGTCTCAGCCAGGAGACAGCAGCTGTAATGAGTCCCCGCTGAACGCTGACATTTACAGTCCTGCCTTTGGATTTGGGAGCTCATTAGTCAGGTGTTCTCTTACTACAAAACCACCATCACAGCCACTGCAGGTGTTCATGAACCTCATCATGCTTTCCCTCTTATTAGAGAAGTGAGAAGGCTGTGTTTGGAAGTCATTAATCAATCCTGCACGGTCAGGTACTCTCAAAAAAGTCCTGTAACGGCAAAAAAGAAATACATTAAAAACATATCCTCAGTTGTACATGGGTAAACATTAACGAAATGTTGGCCGGCAGCGAGAGATATAAGAAATGAAATGACTGTGCAGTATTTTTAACATCTTAAACTGATAATATTATCAAAGTCATCTCCTACCAGGTTTTTCTTTTAAAATCTGAAAGCTTGTCTGTGATTGTTTTCAATTGAGCACGACCAGAATCATGATTTTTATTTACGGAGAACCCAGCTTAAACCAGGGTTTTAATAAATAAAAGAAAGAAGTCTGTAACTGTGTGGTCCGAGTGTTTAAGGAGACTTACTTTAACTGGTCTTGATACTGAGGTATAAAGTGGTTTGTTTGAGAAACTAAGATTCCCAGTTGTTGTTTCGACAAAACTGGACTCTGCCATAAAGTGTCCGTATCATTTCTTTGGAAAGAAGAAATAATAACTCAATAGTAACTTTGAGTTGACGTATATTGGGGCAAGTAATCGAATATGGTTTAAGATGTCACACCACCAGTTGTCCTTCGTTGTTAGGCTAATGACTCTCCCTTTGTGTTTTTAGATGACGCTAGCTGTCTCTGGGATCACCTTTCCCTGCCATCACCTCAGTGTTTGTCGAAGGTCCTCAGCAGCCAATTCCCAGGAACCCACAGAAGAGGTACACACACACACACACACACACACACACACACACACACACACACACACACACACACACACACACACACACACACACACACACACACACACACACACACACACACACACACACACACACACACACACAGACACACACCTTGGCACTAAGTACACCATACTTACTTATATAACAGGGGAACAAAAATAATTGTATTAACAACTTCTGTCTGTTTAATTCTCAATATCGTTAAATCATTTGTTTAATGCAGCCATCTGTTTAAACTGCAGAGCTCAGATATTTAATTTTTCATAGTATTTGTCCTGTTCTGTTTGTACATGGCACAGCTCATGATTTGAGGTGTTTACTTGCAAGAAAGACCTCAGACATACAAAAGAATCTATATTTACCGTAATTCTCGGACTATAAGCCGCGCCTTTTTCCCCATTTTTCGACGCTGCGGCTTATATAACGGTGCGGCTAATCTATGGATTTTTACAGCTAACGGCCACTAGGGGACCTCCTAAATCTATGGATTTTACAGGTTACAGTCCACCACCTTTAACTCTATGGGCTCTATGGCCGGTCCGCGCCCCCCACCTTTAAGCGGCGGGCTCCAGCAGGAAAAGCTGGAGGCCGGAAAAGAGTGAGACAGGTAGCGCGCAAAAGTAAAAGTGGAACCGAGAGTGGTACGAGAGACAGAACGAGAGCAAGACAGACAGACATTACGAGAGCGAGACAGTTTGTCCCCGTACCACTGGTTGAAAACCACTGCTGTAGATCACTGCCGGTACGTGCGCTGGGAGCGCACCGTTTAAGTTTGAAAGTTGAAAAGTGTGTGTGTCTGAAACGCTATGTGATACAGTACAGTTTACACAGCACATGTTCTGGAGCTACTATTGCACTAAATGCTAACACTTGAATACGTTATGCAAATATGCAACTTGTTTGTTGAAATGTTAATAAATGGGAGCTTCCTCAAACAGCCATCTCTTTCTCGACAATCCCCTCTGTGCACGAACCCTTACATATGGTAATGAAACATTCAAACACCTGCGGCTTATAGTCCAGTGCGGCTTATATATGTACACATCATTCAATTTAACTGCTGCGGCTTATATTCAGGTGCGCCTTATAGTCCGGAAATTACGGTAGTCAACGATTACTTTGAGTAAGGTGTACGTATTTTTTCAAAGGTTCTATATTTGCTTATTTTTACAACTTGATTTCTCTCAATGTGTTTGTGTACGCACCATTACCCACCAATATAACTTGCTTGTACGTGTAAACCTCTAATAAACCTGATGCTGCTTCATGTCCACAGTGTGCAGATGTCCATATGGTCAGCGACAGTGACGCGGATGATTTTGAAGACGCGTCAGAGTTCGGGGTGGACGATTCGGAGATGTTTGGATTGGGATCCTCTACCTGTCGGAAAGCACCTATGAGTAAGTCAAGTGGAGCATTATTTGAGTTGTTAATTTCCGCTCCAGGTTTTGTATTGAACTCCAGGGCCATGCATCTCAGAGTTTGACAATAAAACCTTTTTTTTTTTTTTACAGTGCCAGAAAATAGTGAGAACGAAGCTGATGCCTTACTGCACTTTACTGCCGAATTTTCTTCAAGGTAGGAGCTAAACGTCAGGTTCTCATTTGAAAGACTTTGAAGACAAAAGAAAGCCGGCATGTAACAATGTCTTTATGAACTGATCTTTGTGTCCCTAAGGTATGGAGAGACCCACCCAATGTTCTTCATCGGGACTTTGGAAGCTGCGTCTCAAGAGGCCTTCTACGGCAAAGCCAGAGATGTAAGTGAGCTGAAATGTTTTAATGTATTAAGATACTGTGCACAATCTTACATATCTTTGTCACTTAAAAGTCAAACGATTGAAGTGTAAGATTTTTCTAGTGTTGGTTTGAGGCCCTATTAGGTTTTTTCAGTTTTTCCTTTCCTGTAGTGTGTTATAGGTTTTAGTGCATGTGAATGGTGAATTAGACTCCTTTGTTTACTGTTACAAAGGGACATCACTAAGTAGCACTCACACTTTGTTTTGGATAGGCTAAGGGGCGGGACATCTCGTCGCTGGTTGACCAATCCAGGGTGTCTTAAAAAGTATTAAAAGATGATAAATCAATTTAGCGAAAATGAAGGCTATTAAAAAGTATTAAACGGCATTTTCTAAGGTGTTACATTTTGTAGCTTGTTTTCAATAAGTATCTAAATGGTCCAAAGAGGTTGTGTTCTACAGTCTGCCTGAATGTAATCATGGCGTAGGTGTGTAGTGTGATTCTGTGTAGTTTATTTATGGCATCCCGTTGGATTTGACGTCATCTGAACAGGACATCGCACGCTCACTGCTTGATAGCGCGCGGAGGTCCGTTTACGCCGGTTGCTAAGCAACATCGTTATGGGGAAATGCAAGTTAGCGGCCAAATGGTTGGAAGATAAGGAGGAAGGACAATCAATACTGAATATAGTCAATGTGAGGTGAAGTGTGTCGCCAAGGTAACCGGTTAAAACTCCAAGTGGAGATGAGGTCTTAAAATGTTTGGAAAGGGTCTTAAAAAAGGTTTTACATTTGACTTCAGGACTCCTGCATATACCCTGATAATCACATCAGAGCCGGCCAGCAGACCAATCAGAGCAGACTGGGCTCTGGTTTCAGACAGAGGGTGAAAAGAGAGGCTGCAGCACAGGCAGTATGAGAACAATAAAGAGCTTTTGAACATTAAAGCATGGAGACATGTCAAAAAAAGCACAAAATATGGACCTGAAAATGAGCCGAATATGTTCCCAATGTCATCCCTTCTTTGTGTAGACCAGCCGCTGCTTTTGAAATTGTATTTTGTTATCAGTTTTCCTTACATAACTCATCACATAGGAGAAACACAAACTGAGAGCACTCTTATTCATCTGTCGAGGGAGATGCTGCTTCCCTCACATCTTACTGAGGTAGTGGGAAGTTAAGATACAGTGGTTAGTATTATAATCAATTTATAGTATACGCCGTATGTCTGCAGTGTATTGTGTGTGAACGGATCTTCCTGTCCGAAGAAATGCATTTTATTTTATTAGTTTAGCTAAATCTCTATGTCAACACACCAACACAATAAAAAGATGGAATATAAAAGAGAGTAGAGGTACCTTGTCAGGGATTTTGCTTCTTATCAGTACTCTCCAGTAGGCTCGGGCGGATCTATTTATAACTTCATACATTCCCGACGTGTCACCTGGGTATATGAAGTATTTGTGTTAAAGCGGAGCTGCTTGTCACTCAAATGAGAAAACCATGTCCTTCTTTAAAAAACAAAGCCCACATTAAAGGATCCTGATGCTATCGCTAAGGCTAACCCCCTTCACTTTAATCATTAGATGGCAAGCAGAACATGGCCTTTAAGCATTTATTCACTTAAGAATATACTAAACTGTGCTTTGTTAACAGCCATAACGCAAACTAACTGTTTCTTTTGTGACATATTATGGTTTAAAAAACAATTCAAAACTACATTTAAAATATCCCAGATGCTGAAAGAGAGAGAGAGAGAGAGAGATCCCAGGTTTCAAGGAGGTTGATGACCTCTCAAGACTGAGAGTACTCCTAGGAGAAGGAGACAAGGCACACCTTGCTGCCCGATATGTATACACATGCCACAACCTGAGGGACAGTGAATGAGACTCACACACACACACACACACACACACACACACACACACACACACACACACACACACACACACACACACACACACACACACACACACACGCACGCACACGCGTTGAAATGTAATTTTATCACTGTATATATATATCATCAATAATATGTAAACATTTGAAATGTATGTTAATGTTGTTAGTTATTTTGTATTGTGATGCTTTGGCAACATTCTTTAATTTGACTTTCATGCCAATAAAGCCCCTTTGAATAGAGAGAGAGAGAGAGATCAAAATACATATATTTAAAAAGTGGAACAGAGTTCACAATTAAAAATAAAATAGTAAACAATATCAAAAATTCTCGATAATTAAAATGTTCTTTTAAAAAAATACTCTAGTAGCAGGAATATAGGCTTATATTTTAGGGTTATTGACAAACCAACTGAAACCCTGATAGAGAGTCTCTGTATCAGTTTAACCGTAAAAGGAGCGTCTGTGTTTTTCACAGAATAAAAAAATCATACATATGGGATTTCTTAAATAACCCGTTCATGCTATGATACCTTCATGCAGCCCAAGCCTATTCACTAGTTGGTCTATTTTGCCGACTTGATCTGGTGGTTACACAATCCTCTCGTAATATAGACAGCCATGAAGAATTCCTTCTGAGATCTCATTAGAGGTGGACTGCAATGTGTTTCATAAGAAGCAGTTGGTGTCCTTGGTAAAGTATATTCACCAAAGTCAGGTCTCCCTTTGCTTACTGGAATGCTACATTGGCCTCCCTGCTGTCTTATGAGTGGTTTTATTTATTTGTTCGACACAGAGCTTTTGTTTTTCTGAACGCAGCCTTAGTATACAATTAGTGTTAACACCAAGAGAAACAAACACACTTAAACCTGAGGGTCATTTAATAATGATTACAAACATTCCCTTATCTTATCTTATCTTAAAATGCATGACTTTTTAGCCTTAATTCTATTCAGATGTATTTATGAATGTGATATGACTTTGACTTAATGATGCTGCATTATAACATACAAAACCAAAGGAGACCAAATCATCTAAGAGCTCTAAAACAAATCACATATGCCTATCACTGAATTACGCTGAATTTAATTAATAAGGAGGAACAAAATAAATGTAAACAAGATTGACATTAAAATCCTCTACTTCTGACAAACCGTTAATGACCTTTATTTGCAGAGTGTTGGCAATAATGGGGGTCCGTCCTCACTGTGTTTACTGTTACGTCCCCCCCCCCCTCTGTGTAACGCTGTGTGGAGAAGGCTTTATAGCCACATTGATATCATTCCCTCAAAACCCTCATCACATTTTCACCCCGACAGCTGAGGCTTTATTTTTAGCTGTCCACTTTTCCCGCCTTGTTTTTTGGCTTTTGTCCTTTTAAGGGATGCTTGTATCAACTGACAGCTTGTGTGGATTACAGCCTTATTAGACTGTGAGGACACAGCAAGATGTGAGGGGGGTTCAGACCACCAGAGAGGGAGGAAGGGATGACACCAGGGCACAGAACAGAATAAAATGGGGTCTGAGAGGAGAGGAAGGGGGGAAGAAGTCAGAGGAGGGAAGTGAGTGAGAAGGAGAGGAATGAAAACATGAGAGGTTGAAGTGATGTAAAAAGTGTGGGATAAACAAAGAGGGAAACAACGTGAAGAGGAGCTTGGCGTGTCGCCTGCTTTCGGCTGATCTCCTCTCCTAAGCCAGCACAATATGGCCGACGTCTCCCTGGTGTTCGCACACTCTGTACCGTACCACTGTGCTCTACACGGCGCGAGGGCAGAGAAAAGTATTCATTTTCACTGTATTTCGTTGTATTCTGGGTGAGCTTGACTTAGTCTGCCAACTGTGCCGTGGTTAGAATGGCTTTAGGGAAGCCGGAGAAAGAACTCCGCTCGAAAACAGAAGCTATTTGATCTGCTCTGTGTTTGTCCTGTTTTGTCACAAGCGTCCTAGACGACAGGACAAAACATGCTGCTTTCTGACGGTTTCATTACACAGTAGCTATATGTGCGCGACTACGCACTCCCTTCTCCGCCGTCCACCCCTTCTTCTGCTCTTTGGCTCCATTTGAAAAGGTGGTTTCTGTGTTCCCCTCGCAGAGAAAGGCCTACTTCATTAAGGGGATATTGGAAAAAGGGCAGATTTGACTGTGGGTTTCTAAACAGAGGAATCAGTCTCACTCTCTCAAAGCCTGGGAGAGGCTAATCACTAAGCAAAACACTACATTTGATGAAGTGTTTCTGAAGGTGTGTGTTGGGGGACTGTTGAGATAGACTCAATCCATCCTTAATGAAAATGCTTTGGGCTGCTGAGCTGAGCTGAGCTGAGCTGAAGCCTCTCGGGGATCAGCGGTTAGTCGGGGAGATAGGCCACCCATCACTAACCACGATCCGCTCTAAGTCCCCATCGACGCGCTTGTTAATCACTCTAACCCCACTCTGCTTCCCTCTCCTGTCTGCCACACACAAAGACACATCAAAATTCATAGCCTTGCTGGAGAGGGGAGTTCAGGGGATTTATCAGCGCCAAGTATCCGCTTTAAAAAAAAACCTGCAGTAGCCTCGCCGAGTCAAGAGCAGAGCGGGGAAGGATGTTCATTTATCTGTCAGATCTCGGGCTGGAAATCACAATCAACACCCTTTAATTGTGTCTGAACAGTAGAGTTGAAAAGACAGGAAGTAATAGCCTTTGTGTACTGCTTGGACATTTTATTTATTTAAAACGTATGTAAGAATTATTGTGCACGCTTTATCCGTTAATTTAGCGATTTTCATTCAAGGGTAACTAGTTTCAATAATGCCAAAAATGTAATGATGGTTATTATTATTATTATTAAAAAAGTATACGATTATTTGATGTAATTCTTCATCTTACACTTGTGGCGTTACTTAAGTAAGCTGCACTAAGAGCTATAATATTTTGGGAGGCGTTACAAATATAGGGGGTTAAATACACTCGTGATTTATCGAAGGCGTCTGAAATAATTCCTTTCATGCAGACGGAGTAAATCAGTAGAAGTGATGGTTAGAATATATAAATATATTTCCTTCATGTGAATATATTTAAGATACATTTTATTACCCTAACCATTAGTAAGGCAAGGCAATGAAAACCTTAAAAGCATTAGGATAACAGCCAAAAGAGTTCACTAAAAATAAGATGAAATACTAGAAAAACATTGCGGTGTAATAAAGAGTTATTTGTTTTAATGAAAGGCAGCGACCAGAAAAGCCTGGATTTAAAAGAAGTGAAATAAGTAGTTAATCAGAAGTTGTTATAGCTAAAAGATAGCCAGTTAGCTTTAGCATGTGATTAGTTTAGTCAGTTAAACCGCACTTTGGATAGAGTTTCTGTCCCGTGTTCTCAGCCGCGTACAGAGCCTCCTGTGTGGCTGGTCATCGATCTGAATGTGTTTTCCCCGCCGTGTGTCCAAGGTCATTAGATCAGTCATTTGAGCTCTTCATTTCAAAGTGTTTGCTTTTCCAGACTGAGCCTGCCATGTGTAGAACATTCACTATCTGGACTCCCTGCTTCCTCTCTCACTGTTAAACATATCACACCTGTGATTAAAAGCCTCGTCTTGATGTGATACAAACACCAGCCGCAGGAAACGAGATGTTTATCAAACCATTAGCCGTCTGTCGGGGAGAAGCTAACATCCGAGCCTTAGCGTTCCCCTTTAAATTCCCACAAAGAGGCTTCCAATTTAAACTAAATAAGTCCACACAGTGCGATAATGTCATTGCAATTAAAGACAAGACATTTGAGACATCATTTGGGGTTTTGTTTGAATTAATATTAGCTTCAAGATGCAGAGTGCCCTCCACATCTGTGAATGTGACTTCATTTAGACTATTTAGATCAGGGGGGTCAAACTCAAATACACAGTGGGCCAACATTTAAAAATGGGTACTAGTCGAGGGCCGGACTGGTTCAATGTTTATTGCAGAACTTATTGAAATGAACTTATTGCACATATTAAACCTGGAACTAACAAAGCTTGAATGATTGCCTATAAAAACATACACACACACACACACACACACACACACACACACACACACACACACACACACACACACACACACACACACACACACACACACACAAAGCAGGCTTATGTTTAGCTGAACAGGTGTGAGGAAGGGCTATGGGGTCACTATCTGGCTCAGGTTGGACCCAGTAATTTAGCTGAGCGGAGGGATCTGCTCCTCCCCGCTCAGACAGGCAACACAAAAGATCTGAGGTGAAAGCGGAGAGGGAACAGAGGGGTACGGACAGTTTAACTGAGATGAAGGAGTTCAGTTGGCCAAAAAATGCCCACTTTGATTAGTCTTTACACTTGCTCTAATTGAGCATGCTTGTGTGTGAGTGTGAGTCCTTCCCTGTGTGGGGAAGTCTCTGCGCATGTCTTTATGTCTTCATTTCTTAATCACCCTTAGCACTAACATTAGCATTGGCTTTTCTTTCCGGGGTCCACACACATATATTTAAACACATATACACATAAACACAACAGACACACACACATTTCTCATTTCAATAACGACCAAATGTGGAAGTAAAATAATCATCCTTTAAACTAACATTAAGTCCAAACTAGAATCAAACACTTACTAAATAATGAATAACTAGCGTATACTACAAATACATATTCATTTGCAATCATTCATTTGTTGCTCTTAATATTGTCTGTCGCGGTAAATGGCTGTCTCCCTACTGCAACTATTTTATTCCAAAACCCAATAAACTAAGTTTAAAAAAACGAAACAAATAAATAGTCATTTGTAATAATACATATAATAGTAGAAATATAAAAATGTTTGTTGCACAGTGCTCAAAAATTCTTTACAGGTACATAAAGATAAATAGATCATATTAATAATAACATAAGTAGTCTTTTTTAAACATAAGCCCATGTCTGAAACTACCTTAAATTGTATATGTATCTATCCTGCACTGTTTAATCACAAGAAATTGGGTATTCAAAAATACAAATACAATATAATATAAATTAAGTCAAATTCTTTGCCAAGCGAGATTTCTACTTCCACCCTTGTTTACCTTTTTGTTTCTCACACATGAACTCATAGTTGATTGTATACATACATGCAGACACAGTTTTTATTCAGCAAATATTATTGTTGAATTGGAGATATTGTGTGAACCGAAGTTTTAAACCAATCTTTGGAACAATATGCAACATTGCATTTAGCTGACGCTTTTATCCAAAGTGACTTACAATAAGTGCATTCGACCAGGAAGATACAAACATGAAGAAAACAGAATCATATAAGGACATCAGGTTTCATAGAGCCAAAACATTTCAAGTGCTACTCAACTGGTTTTAGATAAGCCAGTCCTTTTATTAGTATATAAGTGCTTTTTTAGTCATTCTATCGCTCGAAGTGGAGTCCAAAGAGATGAGTTTTTAGTCTGCGCCGGAAGATGTGTAAGCTTTCTGCTGTCCTGATGTCGTTCACCAGCAATGTATTCCAATGGCTCTGTGCGAGGCTGTTTCCTGTATCATAGATATTTTCACATTAGTTAACATGAACCTTCTTTATTTCTCTGTTGACTGTAGAGAGATTCCCATCAAATCTACGGTGTCACTGTTACACTTCTGACAAACTCGACCAAGCACAGAAGCATGTCTGCATCTTCTCAGATTTCAAGATTCAACATTTCAAGGTTTTTATGGTCATGTGATCAAAGCTACAGTGTAGTTATGACAATGAAAATCTGAGGTCACAGGCTGCTCTAACAGTGCAACACAATAACACAGATAATAGTGCAAGTAAATACAAAAAAATAGAATATAGTAGAAATAGTCTATAAACAAGTAATTGGAATATTGCAGTGTTCATTTCGTCAACGAAAACTATGACGAAAGATGTTCTCCAACGACCTTTTTTACACGACTAAGACGAGACGATGACGAGCTAAAAATAGATTCTTGATAATAAAAACTATGACGAAATGTATATTTAGTTTTCGGAGACGAGACGGGACTAAGGTGTTAATGGTGGACTATCGGACATTCAAAATGCAGCATATTTTCCCCCGTCCGTCTTGTCTGTCAAAATGCATCTTACATTTCTAACTTGTAATATCATTATTTCCGCTCTTCACCCCAGAAGAGCGATCTTCCTGTGTCTCGTCTGTGTGTGGGGGGCGGGGCCTAACTCTCTAACTGTGTGCGGTGGGCGGGGCCTAACTCTCTCTCTGTGTGTGGGGGCTGGGGCCTAACGCTCTCTCTGTGTGCGAGGGGCGGGGCCTAACTCTCTGGCCGTTTCTCAATCGCGAGGATGCTGGCTTGGTAGTCGCGTACTTCCAAGTCACTTCCTTCAGAAACGAAGCAAGTATACTTCCAAGCGCTTCGGAAAACGAAGAAGAATGGAACAGGCCAACAAGTGTGCCACTCTCTCTAACGGTTTCAACATAAACTGTACCGAAAATCAATACCTCACGATGTCTATCTAATTATGAACTTGCTTTACTTTCACGGAACACATTTATGGTGGTAACAAATTTACCAAGGTAACACATTTACAAACATTACAAATGTTCTATGCCACTATATACTCACATTTAAATGTGTGCTGCGTCGGTTCAGCCATTCTCCACAAGGGTTTTTGAAATTGGTCCGTGCGCAAAGCATTGTGGGGATTTTAAGGACGCGAAGTCTACCCATGTGCAGCATCGAAATTTCCCCCAAACCAAGGATGCGGCCTCGGTGGAATTCCAAGTATGCTGGAGATTGGAACAGTCCTTCGGCGGCACTCGATGACGTAGCATCCTTGAAATATTGGCTTGGAAGCCAGTTTCCTCGAGATTGAGAAACGGCCACTCTCTCTCTCTCTCTCTCCCTTTGTGCGGGGGGCGGGGCCTAACAGACACGCTGCAGCGGCCTGCACACAGATTTTTAAGAGTAGTAGTACCGTTAAAAACCTTAACAATACCCATCCCTAGATATTACACAAGTAAAGTGTTAAGAGAGTGAAATGTTCCTTTACGAATTTCAGCACTTGATACCGTCACCTTGATTCCAATTTCAGATTCCTGTATTTACTGAATTAGTTTAAAGAGAGGAAACATTTTGACTAAAAGTTGACTCAAATGTAATGATTTTTCATCGACTAAAACTGGACTAAAACGTTTTCTTTCACTAACCCTAACCCTATGAAGGATCAAAAGGACTAAAATGTGACTAAAACTAATAACCACTTTCGTCTAAAGACTAAATCAGAAATAGCTGCCAAAATTAACGCTGGAATATTGATATATACAAGTTGCAAACAGATGAATGTTATGGATGTTCTTTCAAAAGTTCAGTTGTCTTCCATGTGTGTTGGGCCGTCAGTGTTTGTATCAGGTTTTTTTTTTTCATGTTGTAAACCTCTCCCTCCCCTCACACTCATTCCTCTCTCAAGACTGAATTTGCTTGTCTTCTCAGCATGAGTGTTTAATCTTTTCAGGGCCCGATGAATGAGTCCCCGGCTCCTTCTCTCTAGGAGCCCTGGAGATTATTCTAAAGCACTAATCGTTGAGCAAACACAGCAGTGCTCTCCCATTCCTATTCTACACAGGCCACAGTATAGCACAACTTCTCCTTTCACTTCCCCTCACGTTTTTACGCCCTGTGTAGATTTTTTTTTTTTGCTTTTTGGCGTACGTAGCCTAGATTACAGCTCCTGAGAAACAGACCTCTTGACTCCCCCCTTCCACAGTTGAAAAAAAGACTGAGAGTTTTTTTTTTTATTTGTTCTTATATAGCAAGAGAAGTGACATGTAATTTAGAGAGCATTATTTCCAACATTGTCCCCTGGAACCTTTTGTGTTTGTGGGTGTGTTTGCTTTTTAATTAGATCGTCAGGAGGGAGAATCTGCCGGGCTTATATGATGGTGTCAATATCCTCGGATTTGGAGCTTCGTCAATATTGTCTGGCCCTGCCGCTACTAACCTGAACAGGCTGCTGGCATTTGGTGTAAAATAAATAGAGTGATTTGTCTGTTCTGTTTTCTCCATATCTTCGACGCCTCCTTGAGAAGTTTTATTTACACCGCTCTCCATTTGATTTTGTGTGGTATTTGCTTTTTTTTTTACCCAGTTGTGGCCTTGCGTTGGTCTGAAGAAGTCATGTTGGCTCTGAACCAGCGGACCCTCGTGTCATTTTATGGTCATGTAATGTGGGGATGAGATCTCACATGTGCCTGACAGATTCCACACTAATATCTGAGAACAATGGGTTTTTTAAATATCATTCTTGGAGGTGTTTGAATCTGTTTCTCTTTTTATTCTCCACCTTTTCAATTCCAATTTTTGTATTTATCAGCATGACCATTTTGACATACAGTATTGCCAAAGTATTGTACGGAAAATCAATTTACAGCATGCATCTACACAGTATGGAAGTAAAACAAAAATTATCATCCTTTCAACTAGCATTAAGTCCAAACTAGAATCAAACAATTATAAAATAATAAATTGTTATCTCCCTACATTTGGAATATATGGTTGTGTTTTTATGTTTTTGAACAAAAGCAGAATTATGTTTGTATACTTATTTGTATATTTGTATTCGGGATTGTTGGAAACGTTATTTCGATGTCTCTGTCCGTACAGACAAATTGACATTAAAGTTGACTTTGACTTCTTTACAAGTATACAATGGATTTTTTTTAAAACATGAACAAACAAACTCAACTAAAACACCCCTCATTCCCCGTCCCATTTCTCTCCCCGTAAAGTGACAAAGACAGAAAATGAAATGAAGGACTATTGTGCAGGATATAACACACTTGTCTTCCTCTCGTGCTCCTCAGAGGAAGCTGCTGGCCATCTACCTCCACAACGATGACAGCGTCCTCAGCAACGTCTTCTGCTCTCAGATGATGTGCGCAGACTCCATCGTCGCCTACCTGAGCCAGAACTTCATCACATGGGCCTGGGACGTCACTAAAGAAGCTAACAAAGCCAGGTACCACACTTCCATGACTTTATTTATGTATTGTATTCACGTGACTTGCTGGTCATAGGGCTGCGGTATGTATCAGTTAAAGCTGATCTTATCTGTGATTATTACATGGCTTAGTTGAATACTCGATTCTGATTGGTCAATTCAGAACACGTGACACGTTGTTAATACCGAACAGACAGACCGCTGTCAAGGACTTATTGACCGTTGTTAAGGACGCTCACATCTACACAAACAAGTCCGTTCGATTTTACTTAATACAGTTTTTCTAACTGACAAGACAAGAGCGACAAGAAAACAGCGGAGAAGTAACGGGCAGAAATCCTCCTTTTTACGCAACGGTCCAGACATAGACATGAAACGGCGACACATATTCAGTTGCCAGTTACTTTGGCATTAGGGCAGGGATATCTAGATACTTTCCAAGGTTTGACATAATGAATTGTGCTACTTTTAAAGCAAGCAGCGATGTTTTCAAATCTGTAATCAAAAAGCTCCTCAAAAACGCTATCGAAGCAGTTCCTGCCATTGCTACGTTAGTTCAAACAGTAACAACGGACTATTTTTCTTAGCGGATGCATTTCAATTTAAATCAATACATACAACTATTTTTTAAATCAATAAAATTATTTTCTATATCCATAAAAGCATTTCAATTAATAGTGGGGGTCATAACGTTACTTTGTTGAGAATGTGGCCATGTAATAAGCGGGATAATGTGCACATTGCATAATGTGCCTTCATGCCGATCTAGATCCCTCCGCTTCGCGTCGGGCTCCTGATCAGCCTGTCGGTGTTCTTTTCCCCATGATGACCGCGTCGCAGCACATTATCCCTTACGTATCTCGCTGCATTTACTATATTTTTGCCGTTGTGTTATGGATGAGAACACCTAAAAAACATTATTTTGTTTACTTAATTTGTGATATAGAACATAACTGATACAAGTTACATTTTGACTGAAATAAATATACTCTATATAAGGGTTTAACACTAGGAGTGTAATTTATATTTGCTTAGATACATTGGTACCTCAGGTTGCAATAACATGTGGTTTATTTTATAAAGTTTTAATTAGACTACTAAAAGGACATGGATGAGTCAATTCAATTGCAGTAGACCCCATGTGTCAAACTCGAGGCCCGGGGGCCAAATCAGGGCCGTGGTGGATTTAATTTCGGCCCGCAGGATAATTTCTAATTCCTATTAGATCTGGCCCGCCGGTATATTGCACGCACACCTTCACTCCATCCTGAGGGTCTCCTCCGCTCAGAGCCTGAGCCCAAACATTGATGACCTTGCACCCAAGATGAGATGCCAAGTATCTGAACTAGCATCACAGAGCAGCACACTGAGTTTAATGGATGTTTCCTTCTGCACTTTCTCTCTCACGACAACAGGGCATGTTTGGTTTCTCTTTGAGGGAAATAGTTTTGTTGAAGCTGTTGTTGGCCTGTGGGAAAATGTACTCATAAGAAATGACTCTGGAGAAGCTGCAGATAGAGCCATAAGAAATGCATGAACTGATTATTTAATGTTTAATGTTGTTTTTATAGGCAATCATTTAATCTTTGTTAGTTCCAGGTTTAATATGTGCAATAAGTTCATTTCAATAAGTTCTGCAATAAACATTGAACCAGTCCGGCCCTCGACTAGTACCCATTTTTTTATTTTGGCCCACTGTGTATTTGAGTTTGACCCCCCTGGTTTAACACTAGTAATGTCATCTCATTTATATTTGCTTAGATACATTGGTACCTCATGTTGTAATAACACATGGTTAATTTTATAAAGTTTTGATTATAAAGAAAACAGTTCTGATAATAGATTACATTACATTACATGTCACTTGTTAGACGCTTTTATCCAAAGCGATTTACATACATTCAGTACTGTGGGCAATCCCCACACGAGCAATTTGGGGTGAAGTGTCTCAGGGACACAATGACATGCTGACTGCAGTCGGACTCGAACTTGCTATCCCCTGATTCGAAGTCCAGCGCACTGTACCACTGAGCCACAGCCTCCCCTAGATGACCAAAACTATAACACCAAGGCTATTTAAAGAAAGGTCACTGCCTTTTAATGATTTATTTCCCTGGAGCTCTCCTAGATCCTGGCTCCTATAACAATCATACTGTTTAGTATTTCATTTAGCCAGCTGTGAAGTCAAAGCGGAGCAATAACTGAGCCACTAAGCCCCGACTGCAAGCTCATGTTTTATGTATGTGTGACTTTCTGTGTGCAGGAGTGGACTGTTTGCATACTGACATGTATCTACTAAAAAGCATATTGAATGTATTTCAGTCGGAGAGCGGCTTGAATGTGTGCAAACTGTCGGAATAAGAAATCTGCTACTCTCTCATTCCAGTATCAGTGTTGTGCTTCCACCAGAGGAGGTTCATGTAGTGTGAATAAGTGGAGTTTATAGTTATGTGGAGACGATGAGATAAAATGTTGGATGAAACCCCGTTTGACACATAAACAGCGTTTTCAAATCTACTCGACTTAGTGTGGCCATGTCCTTAATTGCTGGCATTCAACTCCCGCTGCATTGCTCACACCCCGCATCTCTGTCTTCTCTTTCTCTCCTCCACTTCATTCTCTTTTTGAAGCTCCGAGGTTGCATGCTAACAAAAGGCGTTGTGTTTGCATGGTGAGGCCCCTGATTGGGCAATCTTGACTAAGCTGTCTGAATGGAGGGTCAGTGGGAGACGAGGACTCCCTCTGAGTCCAAACGTCTTTATCTCTGTGTGTTGGTGCAGCTCCAGCAGCCTGTGATGCTAACTGTGCCACACCTGGTTATTACACACCTCCTGCTTATCAAATACTACTTTATTTAAACAGAACACAAATCAAAAAACAATACACTCAAATAAAAACAACACTTTTTTTTAGCTAGATCCAAACAGAAGTCAATAAAATAGTAATAAATACAATTCAGTTAAAAGCTTATTAAAAATTAAAAGGCGGTTCTTGAGTGTACTCCTAAACTAAAGACCATTCCCTTCTCTCATTATAAGATATATATGTAATAGGGATGCCAGCGATTATTCGAATATTCGTTGAAGTCTCCATGATCGTAAATTATTTTTTAAAATTCGATTTTAATTAAATATTTTTTTATTATTATTTATGTTTTTATTTTTTTTCGGCGGCGAATAATCGATTGATAATCACCAGGGCTGTCCAATTTTCGAATTTGATCATGGTCAGTTTCTGGCATCCCGAATATTTAATACACATACATTTATTTACAGTCTACATCATTATTAATATATTACCATTTGTAGTATTTCTTTTTTGTTCGACTGTAAAGTATTTCATTTGAACTTTTTATTGACTTTTCATTTTTACACAAATGTATAACCCCTAAAGAAGACACATTAATACATTAATCAATACAACAAAATTACACTAATAAAAAAGGAACCATAAATAAATAACAGCTGTTTTCTATTCTAATTGTTTACAGTGTTATCGCACCATTGTGTACCACCCCATTTGCATTTCTTTGTATACCTTAAGTATTACATATGGTGTTCTGTTGGACAATATTGCAAAAATAAGCGGTGGCTATTGTGGATATGACAATAATAGCATTTGACTGTTGAATATTTGTACCTGGATAAAACCTTCTGTAAAAACAAGAGATGTGTAAATATAGGAGAACTAACTTGTGGTTGTATTGGGTTTGCTCATTACCATTGTGCCTGGGTTCTCCCATACTTCCCCTGATCTTTCTGTTACATCTCCCTCTTTATCCCACCGCCTCTCCCTCTGCTCGGAGCCTCCGGAGTTAAGCCTGCCCTCTGGTAGCAGCCATTTAAGAAAGACTCGCACCCTGACCTCACCCCTCCATTATTTCTTTTAAGGAAATTCCCTCCTTCCCTCCTTTTCTCTCACATTGGCCTCCTTTGCTTTTTGCCCCAGCTGAGCCTTTTTATTGCACATTAAAAGGCAGGCAACATCTGGAGCTTTTCATCACACACAGCTAGTCGCAGCTTTGCCGCTAACACACACACACACACACACACACACACACACACACACACACACACACACACACACACACACACACACACACACACACACACACACACACACTGCCTCTCTGCATTCTCACGCTCTCCGGTTGATCCAAAGTGACTGGTGATTGGCATCAATCACACAGGCTGTTAGAAAGGTATCCTGATAGTGTGTGTGTGTGTGTGTGTGTGTGTGTGTGTGTGTGTGTGTGTGTGTGTGTGTGTGTGTGTGTGTGTGTGTGTGTGTGTGTGTGTGTGTGTGTGTGTGTGTGTGTGTGTGTGTGTGTGTGTGTGTGTGTGTGTGTGTGTGTGTGTGTGTGTGTGTGTGTGTGTGTGTGTGTTGTTTTTAACCTGCTGATACTGGAATGTGCCTGTTGCTTCGCTCTCTGTATTCTCTCAGGCCTGCACTTAAATGATTAATTATGCATTAATGCGGCTCTGCTGATTGGACGACAGTAATAGTCACCCATGGGAAATGAATCTGATATATTATAGCGGCGTTGTACTGTCATTGTGACATGGTAAATATTGTAGCTATAAGTAGGAAAACACTGATAGTAAATGATTCTATCAGTGTAGGTATTGCTAACTTGAATATTTATTTTTTGTGACCAACGTTTAACGGATTTTCAGAGCCAGCTTCACAACATGGCTCTGAAAACATACAGAAACAACTGAAAATACAGAATAGATAAATACAAATCTATTCTTTCCCACACCTCCCGCCTTACTCCTCTTGCCGTTACACACATATTATAGATAATGGTTTTTTAGTTATTTTAGTTAATCTATTGACACACATTTTAAAATAAAAGGTCATAATGTACATTAAGTTGGCAATGGACCGTTTCCTCACAAGTTTTCCAAATATACGGTATTTTTACAAAAAGGCAATACCCAGGTCGGATCGTTTGGTAACCTCAAATGTTTCTCCTTTTCATTGTTTACAGATGCAATTGACATCTCTGAAATGAACAATTATGAATTTAAAACATCCATTAATTAATAAAACACAGTATGTCCATCCATCCATCCATCCATCTTCTCCCGCTTATCCGTGGTCGGGTCTCGGAGGTATCAGTTCCAGCAGAGAGCCCCAAACGTTCCTTTCCCTGGCCACATCAACCAGCTCTGACTGGGGGATCCCAAGGCGCTCCCAAGCCAGCGAAGAGATATAATCCCTCCACCTGGTCCTAGGTCTACCCCTCGGTCTCCTCCCAGCTGGACGTGCCTGGAACACCTCCCTAGGGAGGCGCCCAGGTGGCATCCTAACTAGGTGCCCGAACCACCTCAACTGGCTCCTTTCGACGCGAAGGAGGAGCGGTTCAACTCCGAGTCCCTCCCTGATGACTGAACTTCTCGCCTTATCCCTAAGGGAGACACCAGCCACCCTGCGGAGAAAACCCATCTCGGCCGCTTGTACCCGCGATCTCGTTCTTTCGGTCATGACAATACAGGATGTGGGGAATTCACATTCGTGATTTTTGGCCGCTTTTAAGCCAGTTAAAAGCACCCTTTTCTGATGGTTTAATAGATTAAGAAAAAAATAATCATTCAGCATTAAAATTTTAGTTTTCATAACAAAACTTTAACATATTTTATTCCAAGCTAGTATTTCTGTACAAGCACCCCAAAAAAAGCAGATTAAAATGACTCTATTCTTTCTTTCTTTATTGGCATCACCGTTAGTAAGAACATTGGCTATTCTTCCTAGGACCCACACACACACAGTCACACATACATAAAACAAAACAGCTGATCACCTCATGTTCATACCTATCCAGTACGAACTATCATCAAGCCAGACAACGAAGTAATACAATTATAACGACTCTCCTTGCTATTGCATGTCATGTTTATTAAGCATGTTGAGCAAACTGCGTGACAAACCGTTCCCATAATACTTTTTGTAACAAGTTACATTTCTGGCAACATTTCCCAAAGCAAAGCTGGATCTCTTCCTGACGGGGAATCAGCTCAGTGTTGTCTCTGTAATTCGTGTTTTGTGTCAAGATGGTAGCACTCCATTTGTGAAACTTTGAGAAAAGCCTTGCGAGGGTCGCTGCCCGATGACCTTTACAAACCTTCGAGGTCAAAGCCTGACCTTAACCGTTGTAGATCGGCGCCTCACTGAGAAACACAGGTGTTCATGTTGTTCTTAATGACCTTTGACCTTTAAGGGTGTTTTTGAACAGCCAAGAGCAACATGCAAACCTGTTCCGCACACTTGACTTCACCTCTTGACATCCTCCAACCCGAGAACATAGCCGACTGAGGCGTAGAACAAAATGTCATTTTCAAATCAAAACATGTCCATTTTCGCTCTGAAACAAAGTGTGTATGACACAGTGAGCATTCGGAGCATCCGGTTCCCAGACACACTCCCGTTCAGGTGGCTGCCAGAAACGTTCCCTGCAGTGCTGCTGTGCTCATCAGCTGCTCGGTGGAGCGAGTGTCAGGCCGTCGACTCGCATCTTCAGCCATTACCTTGACGTGCAGCAATGTGGGCTGACAGTGCAGGGAAACATTAACTGTTTTCGATGTCTGAGACACGGAGATAGGTGACAAATTAGAAGCTGTCAATCACATTAAGCACCGACGCGGAGACTTTAAACTCACGTTAGCTTCTCCACGCAGGTGTTTCCTCCACATTTACTTACCCCTCAAGGACTTTTAAAGGTCTGCTATAGGACTAAGCTACATTCTTTACCGTGTTATGTTATGGCTGGATGGGACTGAGCTGAACTGTTCACCTCCGTTCCTGCAGCAGCTTGACTTCCTGCTGCCCTCAGAGCTGTGTCCATACTTGTTCTAAATGTGGATTCACGAGTGCTTCATCCTGCTTTCAGCACTTCTGTCATTCTTAGAAACATTTGATTTAGGTTATGGTTGAAGGTTGAGCACAATTTAAATCTTTATCGTCAAATTATACATGGCAATAAGATGCTGGTTACAACAACATTACGATCATGTAACAAAAGGCCAGCAAGGAAATACAAATAAAATAAAAGGCTTCATGTTGTTATATTCTTGAAGATACATGTATCTGTTGTTCCAGTCTAATGTCTTTGTTTTGAGTCTTGGATAGAGTCCATTTCCCCCACTTTCTGTTGAGTTGTGTTTCTTGCAATCTCCATGTATAAGTCAGCTTCACTGTGTTGGACTGACTTCCTTAGTTTTGAGATAGAAACCAAAGCAGGTTGTCTCTTGTGTTTGATGGGAGATTTAAGATTGGGTTTCCCTTCAAGTTAGTGTCCATTGTTCCCCGGCCTCTCATTACAGGTTAGAGTTTCCCTCCTGGCTATTGTTATGGTCCGCCTGGAGGTCGAGGACTGAACAGAGACTAATGTCAGGACAAAAATGATAAGTAGGATTTAAGGTTCCCCGTCTTTCTTTATTTCAAGACGTGGGTCACTCAAAGTTCAATGTTTTAAGTGTTTATGACTCATAATCCTAAAACAACCTAATTGTAATTCTGCTTTGAGCTCAAGGCTTTTAAGGTTTCACAATTTGGGAAAAGAAAAAACGTATCACAATTATTTTTGACTTATATTGCAGTTGCGATCATTCTCATTATCTATATAAAGTATATTAGATAGGGTGTCATTTTAAGAGTCTCTGTATCAAACAAATATAGTTTCTTAAGTCTGTGCAAAAATGATTCGTAGGCCAGGACATCTCTTAACCTCTTCAATGCCTTTAACACATATTCTACATCTTGCAAGTTGAATATTGCACTAGTTCATATCAGTATGTAGTGTCTCTACTTTAAAGAGTCCTCTCCTGCTGATGTTCAGGTGTATATCAGTATGTAGTGTCTCTACTTTAAAGAGTCCTCTCCTGCTGATGTTCAGGTGTATATCAGTATGTAATGTCTCTACTTTAAAGAGTCCTCTCCTGCTGATGTCCAGGTGTATATCAGTATGTAGTGTCTCTACTTTAAAGAGTCCTCTCCTGCTGATGTTCAGGTGTATATCAGTATGTAGTGTCTCTACTTTAAAGAGTCCTCTCCTGCTGATGTTCAGGTGTATATCAGTATGTAGTGTCTCTACTTTAAAGAGTCCTCTCCTGCTGATGTTCAGGTGTATATCAGTATGCAGTGTCTCTACTTTAAAGAGTCCTCTCCTGCTGATGTTCAGGTGTATATCAGTATGTAGTGTCTCTACTTTAAAGAGTCCTCTCCTGCTGATGTTCAGGTGTATATCAGTATGTAGTGTCTCTACTTTAAAGAGTCCTCTCCTGCTGATGTTCAGGTGTATATCAGTATGTAGTGTCTCTACTTTAAAGAGTCCTCTCCTGCTGATGTTCAGGTGTATATCAGTATGTAATGTCTCTACTTTAAAGAGTCCTCTCCTGCTGATGTCCAGGTGTATATCAGTATGTAGTGTCTCTACTTTAAAGAGTCCTCTCCTGCTGATGTTCAGGTGTATATCAGTATGTAGTGTCTCTACTTTAAAGAGTCCTCTCCTGCTGATGTTCAGGTGTATATCAGTATGTAGTGTCTCTACTTTAAAGAGTCCTCTCCTGCTGATGTTCAGGTGTATATCAGTATGCAGTGTCTCTACTTTAAAGAGTCCTCTCCTGCTGATGTTCAGGTGTATATCAGTATGTAGTGTCTCTACTTTAAAGAGTCCTCTCCTGCTGATGTTCAGGTGTATATCAGTATGTAGTGTCTCTACTTTAAAGAGTCCTCTCCTGCTGATGTTCAGGTGTATATCAGTATGTAGTGTCTCTACTTTAAAGAGTCCTCTCCTGCTGATGTTCAGGTGTATATCAGTATGTAGTGTCTCTACTTTAAAGAGTCCTCTCCTGCTGATGTTCAGGTGTATATCAGTATGTAGTGTCTCTACTTTAAAGAGTCCTCTCCTGCTGATGTTCAGGTGTATATCAGTATGTAGGGTCTCTACTTTAAAGAGTCCTCTCCTGCTGATGTTCAGGTGTATATCAGTATGTAGTGTCTCTACTTTAAAGAGTCCTCTCCTGCTGATGTTCAGGTGTATATCAGTATGTAGTGTCTCTACTTTAAAGAGTCCTCTCCTGCTGATGTTCAGGTGTATATCAGTATGTAGTGTCTCTACTTTAAAGAGTCCTCTCCTGCTGATGTTCAGGTGTATATCAGTATGTAGTGTCTCTACTTTAAAGAGTCCTCTCCTGCTGATGTTCAGGTGTATATCAGTATGTAGTGTCTCTACTTTAAAGAGTCCTCTCCTGCTGATGTTCAGGTGTATATCAGTATGTAGTGTCTCTACTTTAAAGAGTCCTCTCCTGCTGATGTTCAGGTGTATATCAGTAAGTTTTTCTCATACTGCAGCACCTCTTTTCACCCTCTGTCTGAAACCAGAGCCCAGTCTGCTCTGATTGGTTAGCTGGCCGGCTCTGTTGTGATTGGTCAACCGCTTACAGATGTCCCGCCCCTTATGCTATCACGTACAATGTGTTGGAGCGCTAGTCAATATGAACGCTAGAGTTAAATGATGATGTCACTATGTTATGGAAGTAAACGAAGGAGTCCAATGGAGGTGTTTCAACTTCACGCTGGAGGGGAATTTAGCCTTTGCAGACCATTTACTACAAAAACCTATATACCACACTACAGGGAAGGTAAAACCCCAAAGGGCATCGTATGGCCCCTTTTTAAAAAGCACCACAATGAGTTCCTGTACTTTATTTCACAGTTTGAGAAGTCTGCAAGTCGCCCCCTCAGCTTCTTGTTTTAATGAGTTACTCCCCTTCTCAGACAGCATGCCTCCCATCCTCTCCTCCTGACCCGCTGTCCCTCCATCCATTCCATCGCTTCTCTATTTTACCAGCCAGTTATTAAAGTAGATCTTATTAAAAGCGGGAGAAGAAGCTAATCTATATTTGCATTCAGTCTATAGCAATTCATTAATATTATGACATTTACAGGGAGCTTGGCGGGGCCCCGGCTGCCTGCTACCCTTTTCCCTCTCTGAAATGTTAATTTAAAAAAAGTTCTGTCTTTGTAATGGAATAAGAAATCCTCTCTTGCCCTATCAATTCTGCGCGTCTGGTGAGGAATACTAATTCATCCGCGCTTCCAATTGAGAAAGCATGTCAGTCTGATGGAATAAGAAAATGCAGAATTGGTTTTAAAGTCCTTAATGCCACGAGTTGTGTGTATTTCTCTTTTAATCTGCAGGAGGAAAGATGGAGTATATGCCTGCTTTCCCGTGTGTGTGTGTGTGGGTGTGTGTGTGTGTGGGTGTGGGTGTGTGTTGGCCTGCTTTGTTTGTGTATTTCAAATAACAGCTTCTGAAGTATGTGTTAAATCAAAGATCAATAATCAAGTGAATTAAATGGGGTAAAGAGATGTATTTGAATTGTTCATTTCTTTGTGTTTCAGACTACTCACCATGTGTACGAGGCACTTTGGCAGCGTGGTCACACAGACTATACGCACATACAAGACAGACCAGTTCCCGCTGCTGCTTATAGTCATGGGAAAACGCACATCGAATGAAGTTCTAAATGTTATTCAAGGTAATTAAGACTTTATTATATCTAGTATTAAGCGTCGCATGTATATAAGTGTCTGTAATTAATGTAAAAACACAAAGGAGTACATGACACCTTGTTTTGTCTCCAGGTAATACGACAGTGGACGAGCTGATGATGAGGTTAATGGGAGCGATGGAGATCTTTACAGCACAACAACTAGAGGACATCAAAGACGAGGTGAGCTTTGTGTTCAAAAGAAACACAAATGTCAAGCTGTGACTCTAAACATGTAGAAAATGCTTTGGTTTATTACTTAAATCAACTTTCTGACGTGTGTAATGGACCTTATTCTGTTTTAAATGAAAGAATCGGCTTTTGATTTGAATGGCTTGGGTGTTGCTTTTACCTCTTAGAAAATGTAACAAATTGTACGGTGTCCTTGGGTGTGACGAAAGGCGCCTTAAAATAAATGTATTATTTTTATTTCAGACTCCATTTAATAGCTAGACAAAGTATAGAGTGCCACAGTGACGCGTCCTAAAACCCGGAAGTAAGTTAGCATTTAACCACTTCCGGTTCCTTCGCCAAAAAGCAATGCAAGTTCTCCATAGGATTTTGGAAAAGATCTGTAAATAAGGTCTGTGGTTGAGACAAATTGAAGAGACGGATCACGTTTTGTTCTACACATTAAATCCATCAGCAGTGACCCCACTGGTGATTTCTGAAGAGTTGACGTGTCTGAAAAACGATGGTTGTTACCAAGTGGCTGAATAGGACTACAGAAGTTGTGGAGGCCGTTGTACGTCATTACGCCCAACACGTAAACACTCCTCTAAGTTAGTTTCTGTTCTGCTTGAAAGCAAGTCCCTGCCTCCTGCAGACTGTTCAAACAAACGCTTCAACTTGTACCATTTAGGATCTGTGTGTTTGAATATGGATCTTAAGTTGGCGTGACGTTGAAGCAGCGACCCGGCTGTAGTTCCTTTATAGCATAACGTTAGCATTTTGCTTCTGGCCATTAGATTTACGATTTAGAAAATTATAAAAGTAGGGAAGACATGTGGAGATTATTCGGCTGAACAAAACGTGATCCGTCTCTTAAATGTGTCTCAACCACAGACCTGATTTCCAGATATTTTCTAAATCCTATGGAGAGATTGCATTGCGTTTTGTCGAAGGAGCCGGACGGAGTTTACCGGGTTTTAGGACGCGTCACTGTGGCACTCTATAGAGATCTGGTTCTCAAGGCTTATAGTACAGTGTATAAATGCAAACGTTTTCTCAAATAATGTTTAAAAGTATTAAAATAAAAATGTATTTATAGTTTGAAAAGTGAAAATAGTCATTCTGCACAACAGCCCATTTCACATAACACATATTATTAAATTATAATTATCGGTTCTCTTTTGCACACTGCACTTCCAGGTACTGTATTATGTGAGTTTCCCCGAGGGATCAGTAAAGTGTTATCATAACTTTAATACTGTATACATTATTTGTGACTGTATGTATCGATCTAAATCTGGATCTCCAAAGTCACTACATTTTTCACATAACTGTAGTGGAGTAGAAAGATCGATCTTTGCCTCTGAATTTTATTGGAGTAAATGGAGTTCACCTCAAGAAGAAAAGTAACTCAAATTTGAATAGTCCTTGTGCAAATGTACTTACTCTTCACCATTCATCATTCGAATTGTGTTTACCTTAGTATCCTCGGTTTAGACTTTGACTTTAAGGACAGTATTTTAGGGTTCATGCACCTACTGTCCACTACTGTCTCCAGGAATATAACAAACCATCTTTATCTTAGTCTATTTAGCCCGTGACTTTGGCCACATTCAAGGATCCTTAAGGGACGGTTGAGCCAGTGTTTAACATCCTTTTTTTTAAGATAAAGTGTAGCATGCTGGGACATATCAGACAACAGTGTTTAACTGTGGCATTCTTATAATGACGGACAGTGAATAGCCCACCATCTCTCCTCCTTCCTCTTTAGTTCTACGTTAGTGTGTCCGTCGACTGCCTCTTTAACTCCAACACAAACACACTCCAAACAGGGAAGTGAGGGGGCAGTGGTGGGAGGGTGTTCATGTTATAGACAGGAATCTGGGACAGCATGACGGGAGTAAGACTTCCACCTGACTCTCTTTACAACATTCACTGTGTGTGTACTCAGTGGCATCAAACGAGAGAGTGAAGGACACACTGTGTGTTTCTGTCCAGACAGGTTGGACTAATCCACACAAACTCTCCTTTTCTCTTTGATTTATTATTACTAATGGTCAGGTTTAGGAATTAGCAACAATACAGAACATACAGTCCCTTTAGAGTACTAAATGTTTTCAAATATTGGAAACTATTTCAATGAAGCCCATGTCTATTCACGGCCTGAAGTGAGCTATTGCTTTTATAAAACGGTTACCAAGTGCGGCAATATGAAAGAAAAATACACACTGTTCAAAATAAAATAGTCCCTCCGTTGCCTTCTGCACGAAACATAGTGTGAGGTGGTTGCTATGCAACAACACTAACAGCTAGCGAACATATTAGACAGAGAGCGTTGATCCATTATTTGGCTGTTTATTTACATTAATTTGTATGTTGCCGTTTATTGTGCACCCACTGAAAAACTGTCCAGGGGAGCCAGGGGTTCCCAACCTTTTTCCTGAGAGCCCCCCCAAATGACTCTTGTTGGAAGGAGTAGGGGGGGGAGCACCAGCGGTAATTAAAGTTTAAAAGTCTCTACTGTCACAAACTGGATGAATGTGAAGTATTTTGTTAAAGGAGGATGAAAGCGTAACTAAGGAGCACTATTGGAGTGACTTTGATGGTTATTGGACTCAGGATTCATTAATTGGATTCCCGCTGTATGAAGAAATTAAAGGACGACGCAAGTGGAAAGAATTCACAAAGGGATTAAACTGTTTAAAACACATGCTCAAAGTAAGCCGGGTTTTGCCGATGTGTTTATGTGGATTCAAAAGTCCTAAATAATCTACAAAATCTTTAAAAATGCGCTTATCCAGAAAAGCCTGGTTTGGACACTTTACGGGCAGAAGAAACATTTCTATTAAAGAAAGAATTATACATGTATGTCTTTTTATGCCTTTAATAGCTACTAACTTGCATTTTTATTCAAATTAATTAATCAATTTTTTTTAATGTTTTATTGTGATGTAGAGACAAGGTTTTTAGTGACAATCATGTATTGCGTTACAATGATATGTAAAAAAAAAAGAAGAAGTCGAAATATAATATTTGGCCTCAAATCATCTGAGGCCTGGCGCCCCCCCTGCGATCTTTGGCGCCCCCCCACCCCCCAGGTTGGGAACCACTGTTCTAGGCTGTTGCTTGGCGTGGCGAGAATATTGCTCCACTTTCTCCGGTCCCCGAGATTCAGCGCTCCTGTGGCCACTAACGGTCATCATTTCTCTGCTTTGTTTCAAGACCCGCATCAGAAAGCTTTTGAATGGTGCTACTTTTCCAGTTTGTCTACCTGCTCTTCACGTAGCTCTGCATGTCGTCGTTTAGGTGCTTACTCCATAGTAAGGCCACCCCGGAGGTCGAAGTTAATCTTAAATGTTTCCATCTTGAGCTTTGTTAGTCAGTTAGTTTCGGACGTAATGTAACAGTTGTAACGGTTGTAGCTTTTTCTCAGACGCGGAGGGATACTGACTTGTTGTGAAAAGTAACTACAATTCTACCCGTGAAATACGCTTATTATATCACGGCTAAGAACCAATCAGATTGCTTGATTTGACTTGTCCGTTTTATAATCTGCATTATAAAAGTACTTATAATCTGCCTATAGCACAGTATCTATATGTATTACTTAATATTTAATCATATTTATAATGCTTTACAATAATACCGTATAAAGACGTTTCATAAATACTCACAAGGTCAAATTTCATAATAATTTTTTTGTAGTAAGTAAGTATTATTTGTTATAAACCCAAGTTGCAATACATTATTAAATGTTATTAAAACAGTGATTATAACAAGTATAATACCTCTACATGATCATAGTTTAAGTAAAGTGAATAAATATGATCAAATCAGTGCAACAGACAAGACGTTGTGAAATGAACTGAAGATGTACAGGTAATCATATAGTTAAGATATATTCGTGACCATTTATATAACCCCATTCTTCTTCGTACATATCACGCATGTTTTGGTATGTGTGTGTCAGCTGTGGACTTGTCTCTAATATTCTCACACACATTGTTGTGCCTTTTATTGTTAACTACAGTATCAATAGATGACAGATGTCACGGCATATTAAGAGTTTAACAGTTGAAACAGTCAGTCAACCAAAATGATTCTCCAACAATGTTAATGTGGCAGCATTTCAGCTATGGGAACCACAGATGTCGCAAACACACACACACACACACACACACACACACACACACCCTGAGGGTCAGACTTCTTCAGGTTTGTATTGAGTGACAGCTTTGTGTTGTTATTTTTGCTACACGGCTTCATTTTCTATAGGATTCGTCACACTTCATAATAATTATCAATGACAACCGGTATTCAGAGCATGTTCATGACTCAGATCAAACTGTGAATAATGAAATGTGTTCAGTAGGTTCACACGTAAGGTGGAGTTGCTTCATATTAGTTCCAATGGAATACGAAAATACAAAACGTTTCTCATCACCTTACTTTGATAAATATGAGCATTTATTTCTATAATGCTCAGTTTTTCAGTTTACATGCAAGCTTAGGTTCTCAAAAGATCAATGTTTTCGGAAACAAAAGCTGAAACTAAAAGGCTTTAAAGAGGACCTAGTATGCTTTTTTGCTGTTTCTCTTTCCTCTAGTGTGTTGTATAGGTTTTAGTGCATGTAAACGGTATACAAAGGCAAAAATCAGCACTCTTTAAAGTAGAGACACTAAATACTGATATACACCTGAACATCAGCAGGAGAGGACTCTTTAAAGTAGAGACACTACATACTGATATACACCTGAACATCAGCAGGAGAGGACTCTTTAAAGTAGAGACACTACATACTGATATACACCTGAACATCAGCAGGAGAGGACTCTTTAAAGTAGAGACACCACATACTGATATACACCTGAACATCAGCAGGAGAGGACTCTTTAAAGTAGAGACACTACACACTGATATACACCTGAACATCAGCAGGAGAGGACTCTTTAAAGTAGAGACACTACATACTGATATACACCTGAACATCAGCAGGAGAGGACTCTTTAAAGTAGAGACACCACATACTGATATACACCTGAACATCAGCAGGAGAGGACTCTTTAAAGTGGAGACACTACATACTGATATACACCTGAACATCAGCAGGAGAGGACTCTTTAAAGTAGAGAAACTATATACTGATATACACCTGAACATCAGCAGGAGAGGACTCTTTAAAGTAGAGACACTACATACTGATATACACCTGAACATCAGCAGGAGAGGACTCTTTAAAGTAGAGACACTACATACTGATATACACCTGAACATCAGCAGGAGAGGACTCTTTAAAGTAGAGACTCTACATACCAATATGAACCTTGAACAAAGGGCCCCTTTAATGGTTCTAAGGGGCCTCAAAGGGAAAATTCATGAATAAATGCAGATCATAAAGCTGCTCTGATGTTTCATATGCAAGCTCACATGCTTCTCATGTCATTTTGATTCCACAGAATACAGCCCTTCTTCGTTGGCTAACTGCAACATTAAATGGTTTTGTTTTAAAGTGGTTTATTTTCCTACAAGCTCATTTGATTTTGTCTTCTTCATGGCATTTTCCCAAAGCAGTTATCACTTCTTTCATAATCATTGCAACAACTTGCTTGGTATCTGTCAGACGAAAGGAAACCAGATGAATCATTGCATTAGAGTTCAGTAAAGCTATTGTGAGAGTTATTAAAGTGTGATAATTACCCAGGCGTGGTCTGCCAGAAGGAAATAGCTTGTGCAAATGTCAAAATAGAGATTAAGCGATGCTGAGAGCGTAATGTATTGTGTGATTAATCATGATTAGTACCAATAACCACAGGACTTTAGTGTATCCTGAATCTGACAGGACGTATCCTACTCAGAGGTGAAGTCAACCTCGACACTTCTCCTATCTTCACTCTAGCTGCTCTCAGGCTCTGGATAATTTCCCTACAGCTCCTTTCACTCGTTCTCCTTCTTTTCACCTCATCCTTTGAAAAGACAAACTCAGACACGAACACAGACACCCGCCCAACCCACACATTCCTCTTTGACAGTGACTTTTGTGTCTGTCTGGAAAAGGAGCAGCTGGACGGCCACATTGTGTCTTTAAAGCAGCCTGCTCACTGGCCACTCGTTCCTCTGGTCGTCTGTGTTTTAGCTCAGAAGTTCCTAACAGACGACTCACTGCAGATTCTGTGATATGTGTCTGTCAACGGCTTTTTTCAGCTCCGGTCATTTCACATGACGAGCAGCCAGAACTAACAAATGATCCGTTTGGGTCAAGGACGCCAAACATGCATATCTTTTGACGGCATTACATGTCCACATAAAGGACTGTAGAGGAGAGGAGAGGAATTCTGGACTTTTACCTAATACTTTTATTTGTTTCAAACAGATCAAGACTTGGGCATAACAGCACAATACATGAAACAAATATAAGCACAGGTACAATTTACAATGCATATAAAGAAAATCGGACAGAAAATAAAACATTGTTAAGATACTAGACGTTTATTGCAGTGGGTTGTGCGTAGGTGTTCGGATCAGGGGGTCACAGGTTCAAACCCCACTGCAGTCAGCATGTCGTTGTGTCCCTGAGACACTTCACCTCAAATTGCTCCTGTGGGGATTTCCCACAGTATTGAGTATGTAAGTCGCTTTGGATAAAAGCCTCTAACAAGTAAAATGTAATGTATTTATTTTATTTTATTTATTTTATTTTATTTTATTTTATTTTATTTATTTTATTTATTTTATTTATTTTATTTATTTTATTTATTTTATTTATTTTATTTATTTTATTTATTTATTTTATTTTATTTTATTTTATTTTATTTATTTATTTTATTTATTTTATTTATTTTATTTATTTTATTTATTTTATTTATTTTATTTTATTTATTTTATTTATTTTATTTATTTTATTTATTTTATTTATTTTATTTTATTTATTTTATTTATTTTATTTATTTTATTTATTTTATTTTATTTATTTATTTTATTTATTTTATTTATTTTATTTATTTTATTTATTTTATTTGGCAGGGACATTGCACATTAATGAAAACTTAAAACATGAAATGTGCCAAGTGTAAATATGCCGGATTTAGCTTTGAGCTACTTTCCATCCGCAGTCCCTCAAATAAAACATTTAAGAAAATTAAAATTAAAAAACATAGCAGTACAAATACATAAAATGCAAGAAAAGTGCCAGAGTAAGAGTAGAATACCCAAGTATTTAGGACATGGTGATACAAAATAGCAGCATCGATAAACAAAGTGGAACAGAAGATACCCCTGTATTATACAAAATGATACGATAATACTTACGGCGCTGCTGTGATGCAAGCAGAATGTCAGTCTTGACCTGACAATGAAGTTTATTATTATTATTGTTATATTATAACAATCCTATTTGTCCACCTTCTCCTTTTGGGAGTCTGAGAGTAAAAGTTATTTTCTCAATTGAGTGGATGGAATTTATGATATTAATAAGAGGAGCCATGGATGAAGAGATACTCCGGAGCCAGCATTTTGTAAAAGTTGTTTTCAACATACGTAATTAAATAAACCTTCTGACCACTAAATATTATGTTTTTATTTCAACAAGGACCATGCATACAAATACACTAGTCTCAGAAAAGAGATGCCAGATTATAGTTAATAGCTCATTCCATCTGCAGTCCTTAGGCAGGTACAGAACAATCAACAAACACTAAAAACATTGCATGATCTCTATCCCACAGACAATTATAAAACATGATTAAAGTACAGGTCAATAAGATAATACATAGCACAGTTAAAATATAATATTACAATCAGGGTTCCTACGGTCATTAAAAACCTGGAAAAGTCATGGAAATTCAAAATGCAAATTCCAGGCCCTGGAAAAGTTATGGAAAACAATATTTGTCCCAAAGTTTTGGAAAAGTCATGGAAATGAAACCAAAGTTGCATCAAATATAATTTATATTTGATCTAATCGCCAAAATAATAATACTATAACGATAATAAATACTGTATCGTATAGTAATGAAACGTAAAATGGAATTTCACTGACGAGGTATTTTGCTGGTGAGAGATTTGAGTTGCTTAGCGTGTAGAAGCTAGTGAGCCTATTGGATTTGTTTTAGAGGCTCAACATGTTTCATATGCAGACCTTATTTTCCTGTTCCATGTTAAAATAAAAATGTTTCAGAGGTACCGCGGAGAAAGAGTAATGTTTTTGGTCATGGAGAAGTCATTGAAAATCATTGGTGAAAAAGTGCATGAACCCTGATGCAGTTGAAATGGAAAAACTCAAATAAGTAGAATTTTAATACTTTAAGAATCACCCAACTTGATGAGTGGCCAAGATAGTTTCTCCTTCGTTGACAAAGTCTTTAAACCATTGTGTCTGAGCACAGCTATGCTAGATGTCATGTATGCCCTCTCCTGTGCATTAGGGCATCGAAGGCAGATGGTGCATTTGAAAACACTTTCTACAAAAAGAGTATCAAACGTGAACTACTTGTTTGCGTGACTCAGCGCCGGTCTATTGAAGGTGGCCACTTTTGATGCTTTTGTCCCCTCTCCTCCATTCTTTTTACAGTTTCCTTTCAATGTTCACCTATTATGCGGGCCAAAAGCACAAATGTATCCTTTGCATTTTTCTTGATTGAATGCAACAATACACACTGTCCTTTTTGCCGCACAGTAGCCCTCTGATCGTCACAATAAGCTTACTTTGCCATATCCGGGCTGGCACACAGCATGGGCCTTCAGAGCACGGGAAACTAATGGCGGAGCGCTGCGAACACAATGGACTCTGGTTTTTCAGTCCCAGTCTTTATAAAACACTTTGTAGCCACAGCAGGTAGAAAGAGAAGGGCCGCCTGTCCCCTTCCCTCTGTACAAACAGGAAGGAGAAAGGGACGGTGAAACTGAGATGAGAGGAAACATAAAGGAGGCTCTGGGTTTGGTAAACGACGGTCACAATGAAGCCCCTCTGGTGCCACTCTTTCATACCTGGTGTTTGTACGTGACCACACTTGACATGCTGCATTTTCCCTCTCCGGCTCCCACACCCGTCACCTCAGCTTCAGATGTTTTGTGTTCCTTTTGATTGTGTTGTTAGTTAATGGGCCCCACTTTCTTTCTTTCTTTGTTTCTCCCCCTCTGCACCCAGGACGAACGTGAGATAAGAGAGACGGTGAAGAGGGAACAGGACGAGGCCTACCGCGTGTCTTTAGAAGCCGACCGTAAAAAGGTATCTTTGTTAAATAAATCTAAATGTCTGACTTGTATCACTGCACTCTGAGAAATGTGTGGTATTCTCGGCAGTACATGTACACCATGTACAGGTCTAACCAAAACATGTCTCTCTATGTGTCACATTAATTGCTTGTATTAGATTTAAATAGATGAGACTAATAAACTTGGTTTTCTGGATTTCGCGTTAAATATGAGTAACAAATATACGATTCTTGAAAAATGGTCTACTGGTATCATTGCACTTTGAGTACGTTATGGTATTCTAGGCAGTACATGTACACCATGTACAGGTTTAACCAAAACATGTCACATTAATCGCTTGTATTAGATTTAAATACATGAGATTCTTAATAAACTGGGTTTTCTGGATCTCTTGTTAAATGTCAGTACCAATTATAGGAAACTTATAATAGTGTCTACTTATATCACTGCACTTTGAGTAAGTTGTGGTATTCTAAACAGTAAATGTACACCATGTACAGGTTTAACCAAAACATCTCCTTATATGTGTCAAATTAATTGCTTGTATTACATATTAATAGATGAGTCTCTAATAAACTAGATTTCCTGGATCTCTAGTTAAATGTCAGTAACAAATATTGAGAGGAAACTTGTCTACTTAAATGACTGAACTTTGAGTAAGCTGTGGTATTCTAGACCAGGGGTTCCCAAAGTGGAGGTCGCGAGATGATTAGAAGATAAAAAATGTTATCAATTTCTTCTATCAACCTTTTTTTTAAATTATTAATAATAACGTGTGCATAGACATTTTTCAGGGGCGGACTGGCCATCTGGATAAAACTTTTTCATACCAAGGACCACTTAACCAATAATAAAAAACGTTTATGCAGCCCCCACAACAGCCTCTGATCATCAACAGACTTCATGCAATGCTTCATCAGATGCATATATTAGATAATAATCTCCATCTCACTCCTAACATCTAAATCTACTTCCAGCATGGATACATGTTCATGAAAGACATCCATTGTTTGTTTTAAACGCTTCTTGAAATCCTAAAAAACACAGATTTTTTAGAACAGATTACAAATCGCCTGAAAAGGTTACAAGCAAGTGGAAACATGTGTGACGAAGGTGTTGCGCTGGGCTATATCATGCAATCAAAAGTGAAACTGAAGCTCGCTCCATTGCTGAGACATTCCTGCGAGAGTGTGGAAAACTTTAATTAATGAATTTGACTGGGGTCGCCAGTCTCTGCCTCTGCCACTGTTATTTTGGGGGTCGCAGGCTGAACAGTTTGGGAACCCCTGTTCTAGACAGTACTTATTAACAAATAAGCATAAGCACAAACTTTTCCTACGATCTTGATTATCGTTGAACTCCTTCAAGTAAAGAATATTCCAACTTTTCAAAAGGGAGGCTTTGATTTGTCTCACGTTATTTGTGTTAGATTGAAATACTTGAGTATCTTTACAGCTAAGTTACTTGACCCTCATAACATAATAGAAACGTCCTCAAATAAGACTTCATCACCAGTGGGAAACATAGTGACAGTCTTACAGATTACATGTCACATTATCGTCTTGATTCTGCCGTTGCATCCTATTTTTAATCACATAAATGTCTTTCTTTTTCAGAGAGAGGCCCAAGAGAGAGAAGAGGCGGAGCAGAATCGCCTGGAGCGGAAAAGAAAGGAACAGGAGGACGAGAAGGAGGTGAGAAACACACACACACACACACACACACACACACACACACACACACATGCAGATGAACTCAATTAATATGCCAGCTTCATCAGTGCATTGTGCTGTCATGTTTGATCTGTTTTGCTCTCACTTCTCAACAATGACTCAATTAGATTGTGGTTTTGGTGACGCGAGCGTATTTCAGAATAATAATATATCCTAATTACAGCGAGGCCCCGCTCTGCTCACGTCACCTCACATGCACACAGTTATTGTTCTGTGTGACTGCTTTACATTGGTACAGCACAACCGCCTCATATTGAAACCTGAGTGAACAAAAGACTCAGGCTTGAGCAGAAACACACACAAAACCTAAGCAAACACACATATTCACTTGAAAACAATTATTGTATGTGCATAGGGGGCAGACACGCACACTGTCACGCATGCAGGGGAAATAATAATTGTCTGTGAGGCTGGCACCATGTAGTAATACAGTGTAGTCGCGCTGGTTGTTGTTTGCTCACCAGAAGAGCCCTGAGGCCCGGAGAGGTATTGGGTGACCCGGCTCGCTCAGGTGATTTGTCACTTTAGTTAAACACAAAACAACAAAAGAGCCTCGGGTAGGGCATCTTAATTATATCACTGTAGTCCACCAACTGAACTGTGTGTATTTTAAACAACAATAGCCACTATGGCCTTCTGTTTCCAACTTAGGTCAATTGTTTCTCTGCGGTTCCCATGGCGTCTCCTGAGCTAACAAACTAGCGTTGTGCTACAGTCGAGATATTCATAAATCTGTAGGACGACGACAGCTGCTGGAGGACAATGGCAACTTGAGTTTCTTAAACAGGACTTACAATGAATTGAAAGTGGGCAGTGGACATTCTGTACGTCTTGTTTTGATGAGTCCCCAGAAACACTGCTAGACAACACTTTAAGATTTTTAGGAATGAACAGTTTTTCAACTTTTAGTTTTTGACTGAATGTAAGAAGAAATACAAATGTGCTTTTGCGTGTAGCAGCTTGAATCGGACATTTTTTTTCAACAATATATAAAGTAAGATAGATGTGTATTTAATAAAAAACTTAAATGTGTCTTTATTTACATATTCAAGTAAGCAAGTTATTATTGGATTTGAGCATTTACATTTCGGACAATGCTTTTGATCTGAACAGTTCAACTGATTCTTTTTCTGACTGTCACTTAGTAAATGATCATTAAAGATCAATAGATCTGAATAGTTACAATGATTAGTTTTACTTTTAACAGGGTCTCCGCGGGGTCTAAAAAAGTATTAAGGGCATTTTCCAAGGTATCACATTTTGTAGCTTGTTTTCAATAAGTATATAAATTGTCCAAAGAGGTTGCATTCTACAGTCTGCCTGAATGTAATCATTGCGTAGGTGTGTAGTGTGATTCTGTGGAGTTTATTTATGGCATCCCGTTGGATTTGACGTCATCTGAACAGGACATCGCACGCTCACTGCTTGATAGCGCGCGAAGGCCCGTTTACGCCGGTTGCTAAGCAACATCGTTATGGGGAAATGCAAGTTAGCGTCCAAATGGTTGGAAGATAAGGAGGAAGGACAATCAATACTGTTTATAGTCAATGTGAGGTAAAGTGTGTCGCCAAGGTAACCGGTTAGAACTCCAAGTGGCGATGAGGTCTTAAAATACCGGTATATGGAAAGGGTCTTAAAAAAGGTCTTAAAAGGAATTACATCTGACTTCAGGATTCCTGCATACACTCTGTATAACGACTAACGACAAACTGCTAGCTCAGGATAGCTACTGTTAGCTTCTTTGTAAAGTTGCTTCTTATTAAATGATCCCTTGTAGGAAGTAATGCAGGTCTTTTATTGTGAAAGGGAGAATGCAAACTGGAGGCGGACTGAAATGCATTTAAAAGTAAGGTTTGTAGGGAAACAATCTTAATGGAGATGGTCTCACAATTCTACAATTAACATGCTATCAACATAATATGCCTCGAATTGGATAACGAATATCATCGCTAAGAATGTGATGTTGTCGCCCTCTCCCCCTTCGAGCTCAGCAGTTAAGAGTGCATCGTGTAAACCCTGTTTTTACCTCTAAAGTTGAATTCTTCTTGTTTACAGTTTTCCGTTGAGTCTGTGAGGTAGTAACCTTGTTCTGTATTTGACGGAAACTGCAGACACAACAAAAACATTGGTAGCCCCCGGGGAGCAGACGTGCGGTGGGAACGCTTTCTCTGAGATGTTGTGCCTTTGAGTAAAGAACAGTGAGATGAAAGTAGGAGCTGCTGAATTGGGGAGTGGATGGGGGGGGGGGGTAGGTTGACATTACTATTTACCTTCCTCAGAGGGCCTTAGCATACAGTTGTGCTGCTGTCAGGTGCACCTCTCCCCCCCCCCCCCCACCTGTCGTCTGTTTGCTCTCTGTGGTTAGCGGCGCTGCAGGCAGATAAACGGACGGAGAGATGCTTCTGATTATTTGTGTGGAGCCGAGGCTCGACCTGACGTGTGTCCTGTGGTTTCTTTAGGGACGCTATAACTCACTACAACCACACACACACACACTCCTGTCTATTATCTGTGTGTGTGTCCCGGGGGGCCCTTTAGCTCAGTCAGCATCAGCTCTAGTACCTGAGGGAGCTGACGGTGGAGCGGCACGCGCTGCCCGGCCCACCGCAACACCAGAAGCTGCTAATGAGCTACTGTTGTACACTCTTATGAAATATAATTGCATTATGGTGTGTAAATAAAGCCGGGGCGTGTTGTCACAGCATATGCTCCCCGGCTGGCCAAACAGGAACAACAAGCCGGGGGGAGGAGGGAGGAGAGAGGAGGCTCCAGGGAGAGGCTGAAACACGCAGGAGAACTGATTAGCTTCACTGAGGAAGACGACAGTTGATGGTTGTCTTTGTGCTGTAAGACAGTGTCACCAAATGCATTGTGTTGGATAGATATCAGCTCTTAGAAGGGAGGTTTCATTTATCAAAAGTGCATCAAAGTCACAATATGAGCTGGAGTTGGACTAGTGCAATAACCAGATTCCATTTCATATCAAGTAGCTGTAAATATCTGAATGAAGTTTTATGGCGCAGTAGGGTTTTCCCTGCCTACAAAGTGTTTTACAGACTTAACAAAACAATATGTTTGGTACATATCAGTCAAAGTCAACTTTATTCTCAATCTTTCAGTTTGTGTGTACAGACAGAGAGATCGAAATACCGTTTCCCACAATCCCAAATAAAAAAATACAAATATATGTATATCCTATATATACACAATCAACAGACACATTTATACATATGCACACATTAAGACATACATAAAAGCACAACAATCAATATATACAAAATCACAGTCACTTCAATATCTTTGGGTCACACCATAATTGTTTGAATGTATTTTTAAAAGATGAGAATTATAATGCATTCCTATCATTGGAATCATATCGAAATAGCAAATCACTGTTATTTGTATTCCAAGTCCTGACCTACAAATGGTATTATGGACCTTAAAGAGGCCCCAATAGAGAGCCACAGTGACGCGTCCTAAAACCAGGAAGTAAACTCCCTCCGGTTCCCTCGACAAAAACGCAATGCAGTTTCTCCGTAGGATTTTGGAAAATAGCTGGAAATCAGGTCTGTGGTTGAGACACATTTAAGACCCGGATCACGTTTGGTACATATAGTCTTAAAAAAATCCCACCATCATTTTAAATATCTTCACTGATGATCTTTCAAAAATACTCATTCCCTCTAGCATCACACATCAAATCACAGTTGCTATATCAGTCATAATGAAACAACAATACAGTGTGTTAGATACGGCTATATTCAACATCCCGGCTGGATTACTGCAACAGCATCCCCTGCATGTCCAAAACTCAGCTGCCCACTTGCTCACCTCCACCCGACCACATCACCCCTATCCTCCATGACCTCCACCGGCTCCCCATCAAACACCGCTTTGACTTTCAAATATTACTTTTCACTTTCAAAGCCCTCAACAGTCTTGCCCCCCCCTACCTCTGTGACCTCATCCAACGACACACCCCCACCCGTCGCCTCAGGTCTGCTGAAGCTAACCTACTGCAGCCCATCAGGACAAAGCTCCGGACCTGGGGTGACAGGGCCTTCCCAGCCCCCCCCCCCCCCCCCCCACACTCTGGATCTCCCTCCCCAGCCACGTCAGATCCGCCAACACTCTCACATCATTTAAACAATCCCTCAAAACTCACCTTTTCACTCTTGCCTTCAAATCCTAATCCACTAACCCCTTGCCCTTATTCCTCCGAGCTTAGCACTTTCTACTTTTGTTGTTATTTTGTTTTACTTGCTTGTAAGCATTTTGAGCACCAGGAAATTCACTTTATACATTTTATATTATTATTATTCAACAGACTCAGTCTCAGATTTCCCTAAATGAAGCCCCAGGAAATCACTTGGCGCTTGTCCTCATGCTACTTGGCAACCTTCCTCACTACAGCAGGCTACAGGGAGCCGGGTGAGACGCAGGGAAACTAATTCAATAACATGCTCAGGACAAGAAGGTCCTTTAATTAATGTGAGCAACAGTTCTGCAGTCAGACTGAGAGAAACTATTGGCTTGTCTTTCATTAATGTTTGCGTAGAGTGTCGTCATCTCCATCAATGCCAGTGTTACTGTTGAAGTTCAAATGTATTGTAAACAGAGAGAAAGCGCAGAAGTGAATGTTTTTTTAAATGTCATTTCTTCTTGTATTGCAGAGGACGTTGTATATGATCCTTAGCTTCCTTCCTCTCATGCGCTTATTCAATACGCTTCTAAAATGTGTCTTTTAAAATGTTCAATCATAAAAACAAACTCATTAAGAGTAAGCTGCCTTTTGTTCTCCGTGCTCACAGGTTACCTACTCATTTCATTGTTCAGGAAATGACTGCGTATAAGGGTTTTATTTGAGTTTTAACATAAGATAAGAAGTATTTATTGATCCCAATTTGGGAAATGTTTGCGTTGCAGCAGGATAAAACACAAGGCATTGCACACAAGAGAAATTAAAAGAGTAGAAATAAACAATTCAAAAATGTAAACATCTCAAAATAGAAATAAAACAGCATTCACAAAGCGGAAAATATATACATGTTGAAATACCAATTTACAGGAACCAAAATATAAATCAGGATATTATATACATTGAGTGTGTAAGGAATGGAATATTACATTACATTCAATGTTCTGCTCCCTGTCACAAAGTACTCAAGCAGACTTCTGTCAAAGCAATTTGTAATATTAAAACATAAACAGAGACTTTGTCATGCTAATTAGCTTGGGATTATAAAACCAGTTCTGACGGCTGCATGCAAACACCTCGGCCTTCACTCAAGACACTGAATCACTTAAAAAGAAACTAGAAGATGTGGTTGCTTATTCTTCATGTTTGTCCATTTATTTAATGTAGTATACATGGACTCGTGTGCATCAGGAAGTGTGAAGTGTGGACAAACTGCAATACTCCTAAAAGTCCTCGGCTTGTAATTGCAACTCATATTTCTATTTTTGGCCTCTATTGAGAATCCTTCTGGGATTTTAGTCTTTTCAGACCATTTACATGAACACACCTATAACACACTGCAGACATGTGTCCCCTCTTCTTCATGTCTCTTCTACATCAACATGTGTCCCCTCTTCTTCATGTCTCTTCTACATCAACATGTGTCCCCTCTTCTTCGTGTCTCTTCTACATCAACATGTGTCCCCTCTTCTTCATGTCTCTTCTACATCAACATGTGTCCCCTCTTATTCATGTCTCTTCTACATCAACATGTGTCCCCTCTTCTTCGTGTCTCTTCTACATCAACATGTGTCCCCTCTTCTTCATGTCTTTTCTACATCAACACGTGTCCCCTCTTCTTCATGTCTCTTCTACATCAACATGTGTCCCCTCTTCTTCATGTCTCTTCTACATCAACATGTGTCCCCTCTTCTTCATGTCTCTTCTACATCAACATGTGTCCCCTCTTCTCCACGTCTCTTCTACATCAACATGTGTCCCCTCTTCTTCATGTCTCTTCTACATCAACATGTGTCCCCTCTTCTTCGTGTCTCTTCTACATCAACATGTGTCCCCTCTTCTTCATGTCTCTTCTACATCAACATGTGTCCCCTCTTCTTCATGTCTCTTCTACATCAACATGTGTCCCCTCTTCTTCGTGTCTCTTCTACATCAACATGTGTCCCCTCTTCTTCATGTCTCTTCTACATCAACATGTGTCCCCTCTTCTTCATGTCTCTTCTACATCAAAACGTGTCCCCTCTTCTTCATGTCTCTTCTACATCAACATGTGTCCCCTCTTCTCCATGTCTCTTCTACATCAACATGTGTCCCCTCTTCTCCATGTCTCTTCTACATCAACATGTGTCCCCTCTTCTTCATGTCTCTTCTACATCAACATGTGTCCCCTCTTCTCCATGTCTCTTCTACATCAACATGTGTCCCCTCTTCTCCATGTCTCTTCTACATCAACATGTGTCCCCTCTTCTTCATGTCTCTTCTACATCAACATGTGTCCCCTCTTCTTCATGTCTCTTCTACATCAACATGTGTCCCCTCTTCTTCATGTCTCTTCTACATCAACATGTGTCCCCTCTTCTCCATGTCTCTTCTACATCAACATGTGTCCCCTCTTCTTCATGTCTCTTCTACATCAACATGTGTCCCCTCTTCTCCATGTCTCTTCTACATCAACATGTGTCCCCTCTTCTTCATGTCTCTTCTACATCAACATGTGTCCCCTCTTCTTCATGTCTCTTCTACATCAACATGTGTCCCCTCTTCTTCGTGTCTCTTCTACATCAACATGTGTCCCCTCTTCTTCATGTCTCTTCTACATCAACATGTGTCCCCTCTTCTTCATGTCTCTTCTACATCAACATGTGTCCCCTCTTCTTCGTGTCTCTTCTACATCAACATGTGTCCCCTCTTCTTCATGTCTTTTCTACATCAACACGTGTCCCCTCTTCTTCATGTCTCTTCTACATCAACATGTGTCCCCTCTTCTTCATGTCTCTTCTACATCAACATGTGTCCCCTCTTCTTCATGTCTCTTCTACATCAACA
>NC_136912.1:93447572-93462692 GCF_949606895.1 Notothenia rossii
TTTGATCCAATGCTGCACAACTGAACTGATCCAATGCTGCTGTGAAAGAAAGAAGCTATATCCATGTTGGATAGAATATCCAATTTAAATAAAAAAATAACCTTAAGGGACGACTTGAATGCTTTTTTTCTTTTTTCTCTTAACGCATTGCATAAAGATCGGATCGGGAAAAATCGGTATCGGCAAATTGACAAAATCAAATGATCGGAATCGGATCGGGAGCAAAAAAAGGTGATCGGGACATCCCTAATTTAGACTGCCGGTAAATCTGTGTTTCAGCGTTTTTAATTTCCCCCACTGTGATACTGTACCCCATTTCTCCTTCTCTTAATCCTTCCTCCAGCTCTGCCGGGGAATGGTTCTTAGACACAACCTGAGATGCAGGACAAATAAACAGAGAAGCTGTGCGTCGTTCTGAAATAGATTTGACATCTGGACTGTTTTGTTTTTCTTGTCCCGCTATCACGAAGGAATCGTACTCACAGGAAGAGCTGCGGAGGTTTATTTTTGAAGTAGTTTCACTCAAAGTATATAACATTCTCTCTACCCATAACACAAAGCCACATGATGAGAAGGGGCTTTTCAGGGGAATAGGACAGTGTTTCTCAAACGGGGGTCATGCAGATTGTGTTTCTGAATAACATTTGTTCACTTAATATTGTATAATTATATTAACGTATGTCGGACAAACCACATTTTCTATTCAGTGTTCCTTTTTCAATGCAATCGTTAACTGCCGTAAACGGTCCATTTCTGCAACAACCGCGATCAAACCGAATAGAAATAGATGGATAGGCGATGGAAGCAAATAAATCCCTGTGTTTAACTTAATTACAGTGCAACTTATTAAGAAGGTGCATATTAATGCAAAGGGAGGCGTGTGGCGCAGTGGGTTGTGCGTCGGGGGTTGGATCAGGGGGTCACAGGTTCAAACCCCACTGCAGTCAGCATGTCGTTGTGTCCCTGAGACACTTCACCCCAAATAAAAGCGTCTAACAAGTGACATGTCATGTAATCAATGCTGTCTTGGTGTTATTGCGTGGTGATATGAATGGTTAGCCTGGGATGAAGTGATGGATTCTCAACATTAAAAGTAGCGTTTAACAGTTTTTCAGAGGTTATTTAGTAAATCAGATTTAAGGAAGTCTTTGTGGTCCCAACCAGAAATGTTTCGCACAAGTCTGGACCGAAAGTAGGATTTTAAAGATTTATTTAACTAAGAAAAGTTGTATAGACTAACATTGGAGATCTGGGAGTTTCATTATTCGGCGAATGCATAGATTGTGATTATCACTCAGATTTTAAGATTCTTAAAAATATGGGGGAAAAACCAGACTCTTTTCAAAGCAAAGAGTATTCTCTGCGTTTCCTAAAACACGTCCAGAGGGAATGTTTAGTGTTTAAAAGCCGAGTCGTACCCTGAGGAGACCCGCCCCCTCCTCACTTTCATCCTTCTCCTTCCAGCTTTCCCTCCCTCCGTCTCCCTTTTCCCTCCTCTTTCCTTTCTTACTCCCCCCCCCCCCCCCTTCAATTATACTTTTGTTTTGCTCTCCAGCCTTTGTATCTTTCTCCGTGTGCCTTCTCAACTCCCCCATCCCTTTCTCTCGTAAAAAAAAAAAACATTTTTCAAGCATTCTGTCTGTATTTTCCTCGTATTTTCCTCGCTATGTCGTCTTCTCGTCTCTCCCATTCCTAGTTTCTTAGTTCCCCCTCTCCCCCCCCTCCCCCCCCCCCCCCCCCCGCCTGGTTTGTTCGGTGCTTTTTTCCTCCTTTGAAGTGCCGCGTTGGGCTTTCTGTTCTTTCTGTTCACGCCCCGGCGCTACGTGCTGTCAGCGCTCCTGGCAGCAGATAATGATCCCCCACTGCTTTTGTAATTGGCCAAATAAACACTTGACAACACTAGTTTAAAACAGACAAGTTATTTGGTTTTAATTAACATAGTCGGGTCTGTAATGGCTTCATTAAAAATGCGTTATTTCAGCTGCATGTTTGATTATGTTGGAGTCGGACATCTTGAGGGCCTGTGTTTATTTTCCTTCTCTTTTCTTTCTCGCCTTTATTCATATAAATCAACAGTTATGGTATTTTAAACTTCACGTTAAGTGCTATTATTTATTTTTTAACCGTTGAAATCTGCTGTTTTAAAGTAAGCCAAATACACTTTATTTTATGCCATAGGAAATTAAAGACAAAATATCAAAGATTGCAGAGAAGCACCATCTGTCTTTTAATTGGTTCCAGTTTTAAAATTAGGCTTTTTAACGCTGAGCCTCCAGATATTTTATAATCCCTTCTCAATTAATTTGTGTATTTTTTGACTGGAAAACGCTCAGATTAGTCATATTTTTAAACAACAGTCTGTCCCCAATTAAACTCAATGATTGATTTCATTTAACCAAGGTTACATTAACTACAAGTGCTACGTTGTGACTGTCTTGTATTTAAATGTATCATTCGATTCAATTAAATGTACTTTATTTAAAACATAATTGAATACAAATGTATAAACAATGAACATGTACATCTCAACAATAGAAATATAATAACGTGTATTTTTAAGTTAAAAATACAAGATGATACAAAATGGACATTAACAGCACATATTGTATACAAACAGTAGAAATATAAACACAATAAATATATATATTTATGTACGTAAGTGTATGTCAAATATTGTAGTAGATTAGATATACTTTGTTTACAAGGCATTGATCACAAGTTAAAAAATAAACACAAACGGTAAATATATACATATCAACAGTAGAAATATAAATACATATGTGTGTGTATATACATTTGTATATATGCACGTAGATTAGATTGGCATCAGTTAAAAACATGATATAACAGAAAGTAAAAATGAACATTAATAACAGTACATATACATATTTATATTCATACTGTTGATATGTATATATGTAATAATAAAAATGTGTTCATGTATGTACATTTTAGTAGATTATACTTTTTGGTGTTACTCATGAGTTAAAACATAACATAGCTAAAACTAAACTGTAAATATATACATATCAACAGTAAAAATATAAATACATATATGTGTGTATATACGTTTGTATACATGTACGTACATTTGTGTAGATTAGATTGGCATCAGTTAAAAACATGATATAACAGAAAGTAAAAATGAACATTGATAACAGTACATATATACATATCAACAGTATGAATATAAATATGTATATGTAATAATAAAAATATTTTCATGTACGTACATTTTAGTAGATTAGATATACTTTTTTTTACAAGGTATTACTCATGAGTTAAAACATAACATAGCTCAAACTAAACTGTAAATATATACATATCAACAGTAGTAACAGAAATCGAAATGCCAGTATACATGTATTTATGTATGCATGTACTTGGGTTTGTATGTACGTTTTGTATGCATGTATGTACGTTTAGTATGTATGCATGAGCACAGGAGGAGAGAAAATGGCTTAGGCAGAGCGGAGGAAAACAACAGCTTTGTTTGTTGACAGATGCCTCCATGCTTATGGTCTGTTAATTGGATAACAATGTAAACAATCACCGATGGCGCCCGTCTCCTGTGTCAGTGTGGCATCTTGTTTCCCTACTTTTCTTTTTCAGAGTCAGATGCTGCTCTGCCCCCGTCGGCTCTCCCTGGTGCACAAGCTCATCCCAGAATCCACACACACACACACACACACACACACACACACACACACACACACACACACACACACACACACACACACACACACACACACACACACCTGCTCCACCCTCAAAGCCTCATTTACTCCTACCTGATGCTGTGGTGTCACAACAGCCTGTCGGGTTCATTAGCATGGCAGCCATTTGCTCCCGAGGTGGGAAAGAAGGAACGCAGCCTCCCTGTTTCCCCGCCATTGGGATGGAATATGTTTGCAGCAAACACACACTCCTTATAACCACACACACACACACACACACACACACACACACACACACACACACACACACACACACACACACACACACACACACACACACACACACCATTTCAGCTCTCTCTCTTCGTGGCATCTTGCCGCCCCGCTGTGCTGTGAGGCGGCTGGCGAGGCGACGTGTCGCTCCCTCCCTGGGACCCCGCTGAAAAGTCAAGAGTCTAAATGACACGTTGAGATGAAAGACACGGAGTCAAAGAGCGCCGACGTGCACATGGGGTGACATTTCCAAACACCCATGGGAGACGGAGGGGTGGTCTGGTGCTGAGACGTCCTCCTCACCTTCGCTTAATTTACTTGCCTCTCTGTTTTCACCCTTTTCTCACCCTTTCTCCCTCGAACACCATTTTTAACTCTGTAGATGTTATGGTCATTTTGAGTGTTTTATCATATCAATGCTCTGGTTCTCAAATAACAGTTTTTATAGTAGCCGACATACGGTCATCCATCGCAGAGGAGGGATAATGTTGATATGATTGTTTGTATGTGGTTCAAAATATCAGCATAATTACAAAAAACTATGAGTTGAAGTGGATCTGAATCACGGAGACAGTCAACATTTAAAACCAGTTTTTTTAGAGACATAAGGTGATCTAACTCTTACCCTGCTGCGTTAAAGTGGTTGGGAAATAATTGGAAATATGAGTTTCCGACTGTTCAAATATTAGAGAACATCCCCTCAAGTCGTAACAACTAGGAAACGGCTTTTAATTGTTGTTTCAGTGCTCTTGGCTAAATAATACGATACTACCCTTTAAAGGTCCCATGTCATGCTTTCCTGGTTATTACCCGTCCCCTTGTGTGTTATGAAGCTTGTTCTGCATGTAAACGGTCTGCAGAGTCACAAACCCTCAAAGTACACCCTGTAGGGAGTAAAACTCTAACACAGGAAAGACCTGTCTATGCTGCCCCAGAACGCCTCGTTGGACATTTCTCTTTTTCCATTTGTTTACTTCTTCTTTTTTTCTTTTTTTTTTCTTTTTTTTTTATATAAACAAACAGCCAGACAGACAGCACAATAGCGGTTGACAAACAAATTAGGATAACAACAATGTGATTCGAGTCCAACAGGATAAAAAACAAAGACAAAACAAAAAGTAAATGAAAAAATAAAAATAATAAATGGACTGCGACAGGACAAAAATCATCAATAAAATACAAATCTAAATCTAAAGGCTCTGAGTCTTAAGTCCATTATTAATAACTTAATGCAAAAGTAGAGATCAAACAATGTGCATAAATGGAACAAAAAGACCAAATATATCAAAAATAAATAAAAAACATAGCACTTGTTGGTCAGTCAGCCGCCCACTAATCACAGTTTAACACCACAGGTCCACCACCCTGTTGTACAAAGACATCCGGCATGTCCAGCTCCCGTATATACTTGTAGGGGTTCCACATCTTGTTTACTTCTTGGGTATAGTGACGTTTGGACCAATCCGCGGACTTCCTCACACACACACACACTCGGCGGGACGTTGCGAGGCTGGCTGCTGCGAGGAGCGGGATAGTGTGAGCTGGCTCACTGGTGTGGGGTCGGCGAGACACCGCGAAACTTAGCCTGGGCACACACAAACTCCCAGCCAGGCTGCGGGTGTGTGTGTGTGTGTGTTCGGGGCTGGGTTTCGCTGTGTCTCGCTGTCTTGCAGACGGCCACTGGGCTCACAGGCGGGGGGGGGGCAGGAGCTCCAACAAGCCGTGTAGGACAGAGAGTGAATACACAAACTATACAGAGATGCTGGATGAGAAACCAATGTGAGTTTGGAACATTGAACAATATAAATCTATTCTAGTAGACCTCAACAATGGAATGATGATCAGTGGAAATGGCCATGGGACCTTTAAAATAATACACAACTTCTTCGTAGCATCCGCCTCGTTTCCACATTAAGACTTAAAGCTCGTGAAAGTGAATGCACCAAACCACGTCTACGCTCTCTATTTCTAGTTAGAGATGTTTGAGTCCAGACAGGAGTAGGGCTGCATCTACATTTAATCAAAAATGTGCTAAAATACAATTTGTATTGAAGTATTGTGGAGCTGGTGTACACATAGTATTCTACAGACTTGTTTGGTGCAGATCCTTTTCAAAATGTCACACATCATTTTAACCTGTGTTTCAATGGTAATGAGGGTTCCTCATCAATTACTGCTTGACGTTAAACAATCGCATTTAGTTATTTCTCCAAATGGTGCGTCCCCGATCTCTTTAAGTCTTCTTTAGGAGTCAGCAAAGACGAGTTAGATTTTGTGTTGGATTTCTGCATAGAGCTGGTTTTGTTATTTTATGTTCAGATTAGATATGCATCCTCACATTTTCCTTCAGGGTTCCCACTGATCCTTAATAAGTCTTAAGAGTTATTTCATCTACAAATATCGACTTAATTAATTCAAGAAGTCATATGCACATAAGCCACAGTGTGTAATGTGTTCAAATATCTTGAACCATTCTTTAAAACTACATAAAAAAGGAAAATATATATAAATGTTTCTACCTGGAGTCCCCAAACTATCTGAGAAATCTTTAAAACACTAAAGAACATTTGGAAAAGTTGGTCTTAAATATCATTCTTAGTGGCATTTAAAAGTAAAAAAACCTCTTATATCTAAGTAGTCACCCTCTTTATAACCACCAACTAGGGATGGGTATCGAGAACCGGTACTAATTCAATACCGATACCTGATTGGACGGTATCGGTATACCGTTAAGCCGCTGGACAAACGGTGCTGCTATCGGTATATCTGTTACGTCTACTTCCTTAGTTTAACTTTAAACCATTCTGGTTGGTTGGGAACCCTCATCCCGTGTGATGTATCCGATTTGAGACCCCTCTGATTGGCCACTGTAAATGCCACTCCTCATCTCTCTCAACAGCGCTCTTATTATTGTTGAGAGACTCCCGCAGGCATGGCGGACAGAGCGAAGCGATCGAAGGTCTGGGTGCACTTTTAAAAAATGTAGTGGCGATAGTGCAAGGTGCAATCTATGTACTCAATGAGTTGCTTGTAAAGGGGGTGACAAAAGCAACTTAATGAAGCATTTGCAACCGAGACACTCATTGAATCTAAAACGTTGCTAGCGATACTGCTAGTGCTAATAGTGCTAGCGGGCTTCAGCCTTGCCGTGTGTAAATGTGACCTGAGCGAAGGCTCGCAGGCAGGTTAGCTGCTGCGCTCGGGTAATATGTTTTGTTTACCTGGGTGCAGTCTTGCAGGCACATCGCCTTGTCTTTTTTTAGTTTATCAACACCAAATTATTGAAAAGTATCGATAAGAGTATCGAAAAATACCGATACCGATAAGCGGTATCGATAAAATCCTAACGATACCCATCCCTACCACCAACAGACCTTTTTCTTATACTTCTCTTAGTAATGCTTTAATATTCTCACTCACACCTGGATTTGCAATTAGAACACTGAATTGTTACGACACTTTAAAAGACCAGTAGGACATTTTGTCTGCAGGATTTGACTGTTGTGGTTCATCTCATGGTCACATCTCATCCCCTACAATATTCCGACCTCTCCACTTGTTGTGAGGTCGACCTTTAGCACCCCCCGACCTTCAGGTACGGGCAGCGGGTTAATTATCGCGCTGTGAGGTTAGAATAGGAGCCTAATCAGAGGGCTGCAGTCATCAGATAAGCCCTGAACACATCTCGGTGTCACAGCACCTCGCCCCTTCAGCCCAGGTGTTAGATTGGCCCGCTGTAACACAACCCCTCCAGTGATTAGCTCACATAAGCTAAGAGAAAAACACAGGTCATCCTGCAGTAACTCCCTCAGCTCCGAGGTGGGTGGCGCTGCATTATTCCTCCGCTTTTACACAATGGCTGTCATGCAGCGCAGCAGGTAAATGTTTCTCTGCTCGACACCATCAGATACCTTCCTGTTTGACCTTTGGCACGGCTGAAATGAGTCATTATTAGCCATCAAAAACGCACCTCTCAATCTCCACACACACACACACACACACACACACACACACAGACACACACAGACACAGACACACACAGACACACACACACACACACACAGCATTTCTCATAAACCAAACTTGACCAAAACTCCTTAATGCTCAAATTTAAAGGATTTGAAGGACTTTTTTACTGATTTATTTTGAGGGAAAGACAAGATACACACACAAACACACACACACACACACACTCACACACACACACACACACACACACACACACACACACACACACACACACACACACACACACACACAGTCTCTCTGTCCTGTAGCCTTCATCAGTTTGTTCTGGATTGGAGCCCTCTCTTTAAAAAAACAAACGCGACGGCCCTCTCAGGGACACGAGGCCCTCGCTGCTCAGATTACTGCCCAGACTTTTTTTAAACATGGTGTTAGAATAATACACACTCTCTTACAAACACAGAGTGAACTCAGCAGTAACACTGTTCTCCAGTCAGTGCTTATATGGTGAGACGATCACTGATGTAGAAGGACTCAGGCCTTGTCCAAACTAATACAGAGTTAAACTGGAGATTTGAAAACCTACTTAACGGTGTGGCATTACCCTGCGGAGTGTAACGGTGGGTTTGGTTGTGTTTCTGTCTATTTTGCGGAGCCTTTTTGTTCAATTCTCTCATGGTTTTTGAAAATAGCAGCTCAGTGTGGAAGGCCAGAACATGCGAGGCGTTACGAAGCGAGAAAACAGTGGACGGATTAGTCCATTGGCTGGAAAGTACCGACAAATGAAATGAGTGCTTTTCTTGTTGTTTTTAAACAACCACACATTTGCTCGTTCTCTCTCTTCAAATGTGTGTGTTTTAAATTGTTGTAAAAGTTATAGAATAATTTCAAAGATGAATTTTGAATGAATTTGAAGATTATAATTTGGGATATTGGAATGGGGAGTTTCTCTTGTTTTCTGATATTGTTTTGATTGAATGATTAATCAGTTAATTGAAAGAATTACATTTCAGATTCTTAATTATTTTTGCAACTTTTTTTCACTTCTATTATTTAATATAATTTTTTTTATCTTATTTCTACCTAACTTTTGGATTCTTTTATTGTATATATTTTCTTTCTTATTTGACCTTCTTAGAATCATGTATGTCATGTATCAAGTACACATGCTGCTAACATGCTAACACCTCTGGCTTTGTTTCTGTCATTTGCCAAATTCGTTTCTTCGCACTTAGAGACTGCAAATCTGTATTATTATTAATATTAATATTAAAATGAATATGTCTTGGTCCCTCCTCAGATCACTCAGCTGGACCCTGGTGCAGACCTGCTGGAGGCCAAGCTGTTCCCCCAGGAGACGCTCTTCCTGGAGGCTAAAGAGTAGCAGCGAGTCCTCAGAGCGCTGAGAGGACCGACTGATGAACTGACCGACTGACACACACTAGTCACCGAGCATGGGCCCCACCAGTCCGGGCCTACACACACACACACACACACACACACACACACACACACACACACACACACACACACACACACACACACACACAACAATCCTCTCAGACGTACATAAGTGCAAGTAAGCTTCTCTGCCCGCTCGGCCTGGTCGTGGCACCTGAACGCCTCGTGTTGCACAGAGGAGCAAAGACAGTATCACAAGCACACAGCCAAACATTCACCTCCCCAAAATCTCTCTCTCTCTCTCTCTCTCTCTCTCTCTCTCTCTCTCTCTCTCTCACACTCATCACGACTTCACGTTCCTAACTGCTGAGTCATGGTTTCCTCTCACAACACAGTACGATAACAGCATTGAGAGACTGAGAATCTTTGTCTGTCACGGGACAACAAAAAAAACAAAATAAAAAAAACATTGAACTTGTTCCCCTTGTTCCCACATCCAACACACCGAGGCTGCTTTTTTAGAAAATGTTTTTTTTTGTGTGTTTGGATTCTAAAAAAAATTAATTAAATGGCGAGAAGTGATGTTGCCGGGCAGAATTCGGGGCTGTTGCATCTCCACCTGTATCTCCCCTCCTCCCCCCCCCCCTGACCCCGGTTTGACATCCACCGCCCCACAGGCCAATGGATTGATCAGTTTTCTTCTTTTTTTTTCTCTTGATCCTTTTTAAGTTTGATGCTGTATTAGTTTTAGTTTGATATACATTATATAAAATATATGAATATGAACATCAATTCGTCTCCAGCATAAATCTTTTGACCAACACCTGTTTCTTTCTTTGCCTGTTCAAATTGTTCAGAGGTGGAAGAAGTACTCGGCACTTGTACTTGAGTAAAAGTAGAAGTACTCAGATCTTGTACTTGAGTAAAAGTAGAAGTACTCAGGTCTTGTACTTGAGTCAAAGTAGAAGTACTCAGACCTTGTACTTGAGTAAAAGTAGAAGTACTCAGACCTTGTACTTGAGTAAAAGTAGAAGTACTCAGACCTTGTACTTCAGTAAAAGTAGAAGTACTCAGATCTTGTCCTTGAGTAAAAGTAGAAGTACTCAGACCTTGTACTTCAGTAAAAGTAGAAGTACCAGAGTGTAGGAATACTCTGTTACAGTAAAAGTCCTGCATTCAAAATGTTCCTGAAGTAAAAGTAGAAAAGTATTATCATCAAAATATAGTGAAAGTAGCGACAGTAAAAGTAGTCATTGTGCAGATTGGTCCATTTCAGAATAATAGATATGATATGTTTTATAATGATTGATCATGAAAGTGTTCTCAAAGCTGGTAAAGGTGCAGCTAGTTTGAATGACTTTGTATACTGCAGGGTAGCTGGTGGATTTACTCCAGGTGGAACTAAAGTCTGATTTAACACTTGATTATATTTCACATCATTCATTCACATCTGAGAAGTAACTAAAGGTATTAAATACATGTAGTGCAGTAAAAGTACACAGTAGCATTAAATGAAAATTGTACTTAAGTTCAGTACTTGAGTAAATGTACTTTTTTACTTCCCACCTCTGGTTCAAACGATTTAAAAATGTATTTTCTTTTCCAGTAATGCACTGCTTTTTAATGGAGGTCATATACAATCTTTATGATAGGGGGTCCAGATTAGATGGAAGATTACATCAAACTTGTAAATCAATATCTTTTGGACATTCCTCTGCCAGGTGTCGGGGGATGAACGCAGTGGTTTTTACTTTTCATCAAATCTGAGGTTTTTTGATTAGTAACAAGATCTTTCTCCACACACTTTGAGTCTTTAAAGTCTGACTCAGTAAATCATGAAGGCAGCTCTTTGACGCTGCTCATGATATTGATGTTCTGGTCTTAATGATGTTGAACCTCTGAGCTGTTTGATCTAAGTTCGATAACAATCAAATGTCATTTCCGCCAAGGTCCTCCATTTTAAGATGAGATATGAGATTCACATCTTTGTTCAGGGTCCCTGGGGATATTTGAACATGTTTTAAATCCCTAGGGAATGAATACATTGATCCAAAGATATGGCCTTTACTGGTATTTGCATGTAAACATCTCAAAATAGTTAAGGTAACGTCTTCAAAAAGGAAAAACAAACACCTCTTACAGATCTGGATGGTGGGAAATTGCTTGTAAACTTGACCTTGAATTAAATGTTTAGTGGTATTTCAAAGTCTTGTGAATTAATCTATCTGAACATACAGCTGGAATTGGTGTTAAAATGTCTTCAATCAGTCTTTCAAATGTTTAGAAGAACTTAACACTAAGAAAGGGGAAAAGGGATTTGCTGATGTTGAATTTTTAAATCACTATACAGTTGGTTACAACTTTGGGAAAATATAATATTTAACCAAAAGCATCTCTCATATACAAATAGCAAGTAATATTGGTCTCATATTTAATTTTTAGTGGCATTAAAAAAGCCTTGAAAATCTAACTTGCCTAAGCTTGAATCATAATCGAATACTTCCTCCATTTTAGAATACAATAAAAAAGATAGTACAATCAAAAGGAATACAAATAAATATATAGACAGAAGAAGTCAAATGTCCAATAAAAGATTGAAACATTTAATTGTATGTATTTATTTATTTGTTTAATCCACACATGGCAGTTATTTAACATGTGCACTTATACTGGTTGATTGTTTGTATAGCGCACGGTGGAAAGGAGCCGGGAGAAGAACATCTTAGTTTGCCCCTTCTTTAAAAAAATAACACAAAAAAATGAAATAACCTTAAAAAAGTAAAATAAAGCAATATTATTTCAGTCGCAGTTGCTTACAAATACTGAAACATAAAACCAGTAATACAAAACCTGTAGGATCCCGTTTCTGGTTCCCCTCTAGACCTTTAGTTTGTTTAAATATTCCCACGTGACTCCTGGTGATGTCAGCAGCTCATTTCCTGCCTTCAGTGAGGAGAGATCACACCGGCTCACGCTCCATCTGTCACACAGAGGCAAAGTTTAGTGAGTGGCAAACACGGAATACTTTAGAGGAAGAAACTTCAAATAAAATCCTGAATTATTGAAAGCGTGTGCTGTCACAAATCCATTTACTTTAATAAAGATGTAAAAGGAAGTTAGAGCTGATAATAATAAAATATTCCAGATGCTGAAAGCGCTTTACAAATACACACATATCATACATGTAACGGTCATGTACTGTGGACAATACCCAGCAAATGCAGGTGAAGTGTCTTGCCCAAGGAAACGACGGCTTTACAGACGCAGCGGCGGCGGGTTTCTAACTGGTGATCCCCAACGCCCCCTTGATCCTCTGGTCAACGCACAGCCCACTGCGCCACTCCAGCCATCTTCACACCTCGAAGTCATCAAGGCGCTTTGGAAGTACACATTACACACATATCATACATGTAACGGTCATGTACCGTGGACAATACCCACAGGAGCAAATTCGGGTGAAGTGTCTTGCCCAAGGACACAACGGCCTGACGCAGTGGCGGCTCAACGCACAGCCAACTGCGCCACTCCGATCATTCGTGAGACTGGAGGACGTTTTTAGAATTAAGAATATCGATGAGTCAGAAAAAGCAAAAACTACAGAGGCTTTAAGTAGACGTTTAAATGAACCATATTTAGCCGCCAATTAAACAACTTTTTCCCAGAAACATTTCGAGTTGAATTGCTTGCAAGAGTCAAGGTCGTACTGCTGGTAGAAGAGACTTTATTTGAACTCTGTGTCTTCAGGGGAACAATGTAAGACCCTCTTAAGTCCCTGCGTCGTTTAAATCTTCTTTATGAACTGTCTTAAAGAGAGTCTTAAATGAGGATGCTGTTCAAGCTGTTTTTGAGTTTCAAATGAGACTTCTGCAAGCTTCACTTTAATCCTTCTGTGGTGAAATAGACAATTATCTCGTGAACTTCTCCGTGAAACCTGCCATCAAATTCTACGGTGTTTTGATTTTGGAAAGTAGGGAGTCTTAAGTTGTTTTTAAAGGTCGTTCTTTACTATGTATAGTTGTCTGTGGTAATTCAAATTATACTTGGGCTACTTGTGTAATGCACAGTGAGTGTATCAGACAAGTATCCTGGAGTGTGTGTGAGAGTGAGCGTGAGTGTTCGTGTTGTTTCTCACGCGAGGAATGAGTCGACTCTCTTCCCCAGGTTTGACCAGACAGGAAAAGCTCCTCCAGGCACAGAAAGACAGAAACACTGCAGGACACATTCTCAAGATCTTCTGCTGCTCCTTCTCTGGTGATTAAAAGGTCATTCTCTTGTAAGGTTGAACCATTATTGTGACACAAAGTATGTCAAAAGATGTGTGACAAAATATCCTAATTGTGTACTATTGCTATTTATTCCTAGAAGTAATGACGTGGAGCAACATTTGGCAAACAAAACAGTTTAATGTGACTCAAACATGAAGTGTGTGGAAGTTATTTGTATACGTACTTCAGTGTATGTGTGTCTCTCTGTGTTCTTGGAGTGTGTGTGTGTGTGTGTGTGTGTGTGTGTGTGTGTGTGTGTGTGTGTGTGTGTGTGTGTGTGTGTGTGTGTGTGTGTGTGTGTGTGTGTGTGTGTGTGTGTGTGTGTGTGTGTGTGTGTGTGTGTGTGTTACACCTGCAGCTGGGGGCGAGGGTGGGACTCAGTAACACACAGGTGCTCGTCTGTCTGTCAGAGTGTGTATTCCTCGGGGAAGGAGCACATTCTGCCGCTCCTCTGGACTGTGAGAGTTCAGTTTGTATCATGCAGCTTTCTGCTCCAGGTGACGCTGATACTCTCCGAAACGCCACTGAGACATAATGATATTCCTCCCTCATGCCTGAGCTCACTTGTCATCAGTTATTCACAGGGATTTTAGCCTTTGCGGACCATTTACAAGCACAACAACTAAAACTAGAGAATGCAATTCCTGAAGAAATTGCTAGTGGGAACGCTTTATGCTGAAAAGCTGACGCTAAACTGCTATGCTGAAATGTAATGTGTAAGAAGAAAGTGAATAAATTAGTTTGAAATGATACATGAACACTGGGGGTTTGAATGTGTAATGAGAGAAGAAAAGAAAGTAAAAAGGCTTGGAAAAGCAGCAGAATATTTGAACTGCAAACTTTTGAACTAACTTCATTATGAATGATCTGTCGCCATGCCAACAGCATTTGATGACATCCCATAATACGCTTAGATGTGTTGATGGCTGCATCGTTACCAAACCTGTGAAGTTTTGGGCCGTATGGAGCATTTTCACTGAAGTTATGAGAAAACCGTGTTTCAAGGTGAGCATTGTGTTACCATGGCAACGGCAATTGAAAAAATCTCAAAACTGTAGATGTCCGTAGATGTCTTCACGGCTGGACTGTTAGCACACATGTGAAGTTTGAGCACTTTTTGAACATTTTCATAGGAGTTATAGCGACATCGTCTTTTATGACGAGGGAAACGGCATATGATTACACCCCATAATTAATGTAGAGCTGTTGAGGGCTGGACCGTTAACCATTATCTGAAGTCTGGTGCTGTTCTGACCCTTTTCATAGGCGTTACGACAACATCGTGTTTTATGGCGAGGGATGCGTTTCCATGGAAACTGCATATGGTGAGATGTCCTATTTGACGTAGAGCTGTTGAGGGCAGGACCATTAACCCTTATCTGAAGTCTGCTGCTCTGAGCATGTCAGTTGGAGTGATGACATCATCGTGTTCCATGACACAGGTGTTTATATTTGAGCTAACGAGGCGTCCCGAGATCAAAGGCTTCATTGTTCTGAATGAGAGATGAACCTCTTACATGTGAACGTTTTGTTGAAGA
>NC_136912.1:93462892-93520392 GCF_949606895.1 Notothenia rossii
CGACTTAATTAATTCAAGAAGTCATATGCACATAAGCCACAGTGTGTAATGTGTTCAAATATCTTAAACCATTCTTTAAAACTACATAAAAAAGGAAAGTATATATAAATGTTTCTACCTGGAATCCCCAAACTATCTGAGAAATCTTTAAAACACTAAAGAACATTTGGAAAAGTTGGTCTTAAATATAATTCTTAGTGGCATTTAAAAGTAAAAAAACCTCTTATATCTAAGTAGTCACCCTGTTTATAACCACCAACTAGGGATGGGTACCGAGAACCGGTACTAATTCAATACCGGTACCTGATTGGACGGTATCGGTATACCGTTAAGCCGCTGGACAAACGGTGCTGCTATCGGTATATCCGTTACGTCTACTTCCTTAGTTTAACTTTAAACCATTCTGGTTGGTTGGGAACCCTCATCCCGTGTGATGTATCCGGTTTGAGACCCCTCTGATTGGCCACTGTAAATGCCACTCCTCATCTCTCTCAACAGCGCTCTTATTATTGTTGAGAGACTCCCGCGGGCATGGCGGACAGAGCGAAGCGATCCAAGGTCTGGATGCACTTTAAAAAAATGTAGTGGCGATAGTGCAAGGTGCAATCTATGTACTCAATTAGTTGCTTGTAAAGGGGGTTGCACAAGCAACTTAATGAAGCATTTGCAAACGAGACACTCATTGAATCTAAAACGTTGCTAGCGATACTGTTAGTGCTAATAGTGCTAGCGGGCTTCAGCCTTGCCGTGTGTAAATGTGACCTGAGCGAAGGCTCGCAGGCAGGTTAGCTGCTGCGCACGGGTAATATGTTTTGTTTACCTGGGTGCAGTCTTGCAGGCACATCGCCTTGTCTTTTTTTAGTTCATTAACACCAAATTATTGAAAAGTATCGATAAGAGTATCGAAAAATACCGATACCGATAAGCAGTACCGGTATTGATAAAAAATCCCAACGATACCCATCCCTACCACCAACAGACCTTTTTCTTATACTTCTCTTAGTAATGCTTTAATATTCTCACTCACACCTGGATTTGCAATTCGAACACTGAATTGTTACGACACTTTAAAAGACCAGTAGGACATTTTGTCTGCAGGATTTGACTGTTGGTGAAGTTGTGGTTCATCTCATGGTCACATCTCATCCCCTACAATATTCCGACCTCTCCACTTGTTGTGAGGTCGACCTTTAGCACCCCCCACCCCCCGACCTTCAGGTACGGGCAGCGGGTTAATTATCGCGCTGTGAGGTTAGAATAGGAGCCTAATCAGAGGGCTGCAGTCATCAGATAAGCCCTGAACACATCTCGGTGTCACAGCACCTCGCCCCTTCAGCCCAGGTGTTAGATTGGCCCGCTGTAACACAACCCCTCCAGTGATTAGCTCACATAAGCTAAGAGAAAAACACAGGTCATCCTGCAGTAACTCCCTCAGCTCCGAGGTGGGTGGCGCTGCATTATTCCTCCGCTTTTACACAATGGCTGTCATGCAGCGCAGCAGGTAAATGTTTCTCTGCTCGACACCATCAGATACCTTCCTGTTTGACCTTTGGCACGGCTGAAATGAGTCATTATTAGCCATTAAAAACACACTTCACAATCTACACACACACACACACACACACACACACACACACACACACACAGAGCATTACTCATAAACCAAACTTGACCAAAACTCCTTAATGCCCAAATTTAAAGGATTTGAAGGACTTTTTTACTGACTTGTTTTCAGGGAAAGACAAGATACACACACACACAGACACACACAGACACACACACACACATGCACACACACACAGACACAGACACACACACACAGACACACACACACACAGACACACACACACACACACACTCTCTCTGTCCTGTAGCCTTCATCAGTTTGTTCTGGATTGGAGCCCTCTCTTTAGGAAAACAAACGCGACGGCCCTCTCAGGGACACGAGGCCCTCGCTGCTCAGATTACTGCCCAGACTTTTTTTAAACATGGTGTTAGAATAATACACACTCTCTTACAAACACAGAGTGAACTCAGCAGTAACACTGTTCTCCAGTCAGTGCTTATATGGTGAGACGATCACTGATGTAGAAGGACTCAGGCCTTGTCCAAACTAATACAGAGTTAAAGTGGAGATTTGAAAACCTACTTAACGGTGTGGCATTACCCTGCGGAGTGTAACGCTGGGTTTGGTTGTGCTTCTATCTATTTTGCGGAGCCTTTTTGTTCAATTCTCTCACGGTTTTTGAAAATAGCAGCTCAGTGTGGAAGGCCAGAACATGCGAGGCGTTAAGAAGCGAGAAAACTGGATGGATTAGTCCATTGGCTGGAAAGTACCGACAAATGAAATGAGTGCTTTTCTTGTTGTTTTTAAACACCCACACATTTGTTCGTTCTCTCTCTTTAAATGTGTGTGTTTTAAATTGTTGTAAAAGTTATAGAATAATTTCAAAGATGAATTTTGAATGAATTTGAAGATTATAATTTGGGATATTGGAATGGGGAGTTTCTCTTGTTTTCTGATATTGTTTTGATTGAATGACTAATCAGTTAATTGAAAGAATTACGTTTCAGATTCTTAATTATTTTTGCAACTTTTTTTCACTTCTATTATTTAATATAATTTTTTTATCTTATTTCTACCTAACTTTTGGATTATTTTATTGTATATATTTTCTTTCTTATTTGACCTTCTTAGAATCATGTATGTCATGTATCAAGTACACATGCTGCTAACATGCTAACACCTCTGGCTTTGTTTCTGTCATTTGCCAAATTCGTTTCTTCGCACTTAGAGACTGCAAATCTGTATTATTATTATTATTATTATTAATATTAAAATGAATATGTCTTGGTCCCTCCTCAGATCACTCAGCTGGACCCTGGTGCAGACCTGCTGGAGGCCAAGCTGTTCCCCCAGGAGACGCTCTTCCTGGAGGCTAAAGAGTAGCAGCGAGTCCTCAGAGCGCTGAGAGGACCGACTGATGAACTGACCGACTGACACACACTAGTCACCGAGCATGGGCCCCACCAGTCTGGGCCTACACACACACACACACACACACACACACACACACACACACACACACACACACACACACACACACACACACACACACACACACACACACACACACACACACACACACAACAATCCTCTCAGACGTACATAAGTGCAAGTAAGCTTCTCTGCCCGCTCGGCCTGGTCGTGGCACCTGAACGCCTCGTGTTGCACAGAGGAGCAAAGACAGTATCACAAGCACACAGCCAAACATTCACCTCCCCAAAATCTCTCTCTCTCTCTCTCTCTCTCTCTCTCTCTCTCTCTCTCTCTCTCTCTCTCTCTCTCTCTCTCTCTCTCTCTCTCTCTCTCTCTCTCTCTCTCTCTCTCACACTCATCACGACTTCACGTTCCTAACTGCTGAGTCATGGTTTCCTCTCACAACACAGTACGATAACAGCATTGAGAGACTGAGAATCTTTGTCTGTCACGGGACAACAAAAAAAACAAAATAAAAAAAACATTGAACTTGTTCCCCTTGTTCCCACATCCAACACACCGAGGCTGCTTTTTTAGAAAATGTTTTTTTTTGTGTGTTTGGATTCTAAAAAAAATTAATTAAATGGCGAGAAGTGATGTTGCCGGGCAGAATTCGGGGCTGTTGCATCTCCACCTGTATTTCCCCTCCTCCCCCCCCCCCTGACCCCGGTTTGACATCCACCGCCCCACAGGCCAATGGATTGATCAGTTTTCTTCTTTTTTTTTTCTCTTGATCCTTTTTAAGTTTGATGCTGTATTAGTTTTAGTTTGATATACATTATATAAAATATATGAATATGAACATCAATTCGTCTCCAGCATAAATCTTTTGACCAACACCTGTTTCTTTCTTTGCCTGTTCAAATTGTTCAGAGGTGGAAGAAGTACTCGGCACTTGTACTTGAGTAAAAGTAGAAGTACTCAGACCTTGTACTTCAGTAAAAGTAGAAGTACTCAGACCTTGTACTTCAGTAAAAGTAGAAGTACTCAGATCTTGTCCTTGAGTAAAAGTAGAAGTACTCAGACCTTGTACTTCAGTAAAAGTAGAAGTACTCAGATCTTGTACTTGAGTAAAAGTAGAAGTACTCAGACCTTGTACTTCAGTAAAAGTAGAAGTACTCAGACCTTGTACTTCAGTAAAAGTAGAAGTACTCAGATCTTGTCCTTGAGTAAAAGTAGAAGTACCAGAGTGTAAGAATACTCTGTTACAGTAAAAGTCCTGATTTCAAAATGTTCCTCAAGTAAAAGTAGAAAAGTATTCTCATCAAAATATAGTGAAAGACAGTAAAAGTAGTCATTGTGCAGATTGGTCCATTTCAGGATAATATATATGATATGTTTTATAATGATTGATCATGAAAGTGTTCTCAAAGCTGGTAAAGGAGCAGCTAGTCTGAATGACTTTGTATACTGCAGGGTAGCTGGTGGATTTACTCCAGCTGGAACTAAAGTCTGATTTAACACTTGATTATATTTCACATCGTTCATCCACATCTGTGAAGTAACTAAAGGTATTAAATACATGTAGTGGAGTAAAAGTACAAAGTAGCATTAAATGAAAATTGTACTTAAGTTCAGTACTTGAGTAAATGTACTTTTTTACTTCCCACCTCTGGTTCAAACGATTTAAAAATGTATTTTCTTTTCCAGTAATGCACTGCTTTTTAATGGAGGGCATATACAATCTTTATGATAGGGGGTCCAGATTAGATGGAAGATTACATCAAACTTGTAAATCAATATCTTTTGGACATTCCTCTGCCAGGTGTCGGGGGATGAACGCAGTGGTTTTTACTTTTCATCAAATCTGAGGTTTTTTGATTCGTAACAAGATCTTTCTCCACACACTTTGAGTCTTTAAAGTCTGACTCAGCAAATCATGAAGGCAGCTCTTTGACGCTGCTCATGATATTGATGTTCTGGTCTTAATGATGTTGAACCTCTGAGCTGTTTGATCTGAGTTCGATAACAATCAAATGTCATTTCCACCAAGCTCGTCCATTTTAAGATGAGATATGAGATTCACATCTTTGTTCAGGGTCCCTGGGGATATTTGAACATGTTTTAAATCCCTAGGGAATGAATACATTGATCCAAAGATATGGCCTTTACTGGTATTTGCATGTAAACATCTCAAAATAGTTAAGGTAACGTCTTCAAAAAGGAAAAACAAACACCTCTTACAGATCTGGATGGTGGGAAATTGCTTGTAAACTTGACCTTGAATTAAATGTTTAGTGGTATTTCAAAGTCTTGTGAATTAATCTATCTGAACATACAGCTGGAATTGGTGTTAAAATGTCTTCAATCAGTCTTTCAAATGTTTAGAAGAACTTAACACTAAGAAAGGGGAAAAGGGATTTGCTGATGTTGAATTTTTAAATCATTTTACAGTTGGTTACAACTTTGGGAAAATATCATATTTAACCAAAAGCATCTTTCATATACAAATGGCGGAAAATAGCAAGTAATATTGGTGTCATATTTAATTTTTAGTGGCATTAAAAAAGCCTTGAAAATCTAACTTGCCTAAGCTTGAATCATAATCCTCCATTTTAGAATACAATAAAAAAAGATAGTACAATCAAAAGGAATACAAATAAATATATAGACAGAAGAAGTCAAATGTCCAATAAAAGATTGAAACATTTAATTGTATGTATTTATTTATTTGTTTAATCCACACATGGCAGTTATTTAACATGTGCACTTATACTGGTTGATTGTTTGTATAGCGCACGGTGGAAAGGAGCCGGGAGAAGAACATCTTAGTTTGCCTGCCCCTTCTTTAAAAAAAATAACAACACAAAAAAATGAAATAACCTTAAAAAAGTAAAATAAAGCAATATTCTTTCCGTCGCAGTTGCTTACAAATACTGAAACATAAAACCAGTAATACAAAACCCGTAGGATCCCGTTTCTGGTTCCCCTCTAGACCTTTAGTTTGTTTAAATATTCCCACGTGACTCCTGGTGATGTCAGCAGCTCATTTCCTGCCTTCAGTGAGGAGAGATCACACCGGCTCACGCTCCATCTGTCACACAGAGGCAAAGTTTAGTGAGTGGCAAACACAGAATACTTTTAGAGGAAGAAACTCCAAATAAAATCCTGAATTATTGAAAGCGTGTGCTGTCACAAATCCATTTACTTTAATAAAGATGTAAAAGGAAGTTAGAGCTGATAATAAAAATGTTCCAGATGCTGAAAGCGCTTTACAAATACACACATATCATACATGTAACGGTCATGTACTGTGGACAATACCCAGCAAATGCAGGTGAAGTGTCTTGCCCAAGGAAACGACGGCTTTACAGACGCAGCGGCGGCGGGTTTCAAACTGGTGATCCCCAACGCCCCCTTGATCCTATGGTCAACGCACAGCCCACTGCGCCACTCCAGCCATCTTCACACCTCGAAGTCATCAAGGCGCTTTGGAAGTACACATTACACACGGTCATGTACTGTGGACAATACCCACAGGAGCAAATTCGGGTGAAGTGTCTTGGCCAAGGACACAACGGCCTGACGCAGTGGTGGCGCGAGCGGGTTTGGAACTGGAGTTCCCCAACACCCCCTTGATCTGATGATCAACGCATAGCCAACTGCGCCACTCCGATCATTCGTGAGACTGGAGGACGTTTTTAGAATTAAGAATATCGATGAGTCAGAAAAAGCAAAAACTAAAGAGGCTTTAAATAGACGTGCAAATGAACCATATTTAGCCGCCAATTAACTAACTTTTTCCCAGAAACATTTCGAGTTGAATTGCTTGCAAGAGTCAAGGTCGTACTGCTGGTAGAAGAGACTTTATTTGAACTCTGTGTCTTCAGGGGAACAATGTAAGACCCTCTTAAGTCCCTGCATCGTTTAAATCTTCTTTATGAACTGTCTTAAAGAGAGTCTTAAATGAGGATGCTGTTCAAGCTGTTTTTGAGTTTCAAATGAGACTTCTGCAAGCTTCACTTTAATCCTTCTGTGGTGAAATAGACAATTATCTCGTGAACTTCTCCGTGAAACCTGCCATCAAATTCTACGGTGTTTTGATTTTGGAAAGTAGGGAGTCTTACGTTGTTTTTAAAGGTCGTTCTTTAGTATGTATAGTTTTCTGTGGTAATTCAAATTATACTTGGGCTACTTGTGTAATGCACAGTGAGTGTATCAGACAAGTATCCTGGAGTGTGTGTGAGAGTGAGCGTGAGTGTGTGTGAGTGTTCATGTTGTTTCTCACGCGAGGAATGAGTCGACTCTCTTCCCCAGGTTTGACCAGACAGGAAAAGCTCCTCCAGGCACAGAAAGACAGAAACACTGCAGGACACATTCTCAAGATCTCCTGCTGCTCTTTCTCTGGTGATTAAAAGGTATTTCACTTGTCCCGTGACAGACAAAGATTCTCAGTCTCTCAATGCTGTTATCGTACTGTGTTGTGAGAGGAAACCATGACTCAGCAGTTAGGAACGTGAAGTCGTGATGAGTGTGAGAGATAGAGAGAGAGAGAGAGAGAGAGAGAGAGAGATTTTGGGGAGGTGAATGTTTGGCTGTGTGCTTGTGATACTGTCTTTGCTCCTCTGTGCAACACGAGGCGTTCAGGTGCCACGACCAGGCCGAGCGGGCAGAGAAGCTTACTTGCACTTATGTACGTCTGAGAGGATTGTTGTGTGTGTGTGTGTGTGTGTGTGTGTGTGTGTGTGTGTGTGTGTGTGTGTGTGTGTGTGTGTGTGTGTGTGTGTGTGTGTGTGTGTGTGTGTGTGTGTGTGTGTGTGTGTGTGTGTGTGTGTGTGTGTGTGTGTGTGTGTGTGTGTGTGTGTGTGTGTGTGTGTGTGTGTGTGTTACACCTGCAGCTGGGGGCGAGGGTGGGACTCAGTAACACACAGGTGCTCGTCTGTCTGTCAGAGTGTGTATTCCTCGGGGAAGGAGCACATTCTGCCGCTCCTCTGGACTGTGAGAGTTCAGTTTGTATCATGCAGCTTTCTGCTCCAGGTGACGCTGATACGCTCCGAAACGCCACTGAGACATAATGATATTCCTCCCTCATGCCTGAGCTCACTTGTCATCAGTTATTCACAGGGATTTTAGCCTTTGCGGACCATTTACAAGCACAACAACTAAAACTAGAGAATGCAATTCCTGAAGAAATTGCTAGTGGGAATGCTTTATGCTGAAAAGCTGACGCTAAACTGCTATGCTGAAATGTAATGTGTAAGAAGAAAGTGAATAAATTAGTTTGAAATGATACATGAACACTGGGGGCTTGAATGTGTGATGAGAGAAGAAAAGAAAGTAAAAAGGCTTGGAAAAGCAGCAGAATATTTGAACTGCAAACTTTTGAACTAACTTAATTGTGAATGATCTGTCGCCATGCCAACAGCATTTGATGACATCCCATAATACGCTTAGATGCGTTGATGGCTGCATCGTTACCAAACCTGTGAAGTTTTGGGCCATATGGAGCATTTTCACTGAAGTTATGAGAAGACCGTGTTTCAAGGTGAGCATTGTGTTACCATGGAAACGGCAATTGAAAAAATCTCAAAACTGTAGATGTCCGTAGATGTCTTCACGGCTGGACTGTTAGCACACATGTGAAGTTTGAGCACTTTTTGAACATTTTCATAGGAGTTATAGCAACATCATCTTTTATGACGAGGGAAACGGCATATGATTACACCCCATAATTGATGTAGAGATGTTGAGGGCTGGACCGTTAACCATTATCTGAAGTCTGATGCTGTTCTGACCCTTTTCATAGGCGTTACGACAACATCGTGTTTTATGGCGAGGGATGCGTTTCCATGGAAACGGCATATGGTGAGATGTCCTATTTGACGTAGAGCTGTTGAGGCATGGAGAGGTGATATACAGGTGAAGATTGTGGGACGACCGGACCGTGTCCATTGGAGCTACAGCGACATCGTGTTTTGTGGCGACAGATGCGTTTCCATGGAAACGGAATACAGTATGAAGACACCCCATAATTGACGTAGAGCTGTTGAGGGCAGGACCATTAACCCTTATCTGAAGTCTGCTGCTCTGAGCATGTCAGTTGGAGTGATGACATCATCGTGTTCCATGACACAGGTGTTTATATTTGAGCTAACGAGGTGTGCAGAGATCACAGGCTTCCATTGTTCTGAATGAGAGATAAACCTCTTACATGTGAACGTTTTGTTGAAGAACCGTAACAGATATCAGTGAAATTTCAAAGCGTGAAGCATGTCAAGGAAGTTGAGCATCTTTAGTGTACTTTTTGTGTACTTTCGGGTTAATAATGTGGCCCTTTTGGCAGTTTAACTAAAGGTGTGCGGCTGCTGTGGTGGGGAAAGATGAGGCTGAATTTACAATGGGGTTTAATGGAGACATGTCACTTGACGCCCTCAAGAGGCATTTTGTTTAATTATTTTGCTTAGTTTTTTTTAAATCTTTCAAGCTACGAGATGTTTTCCTACGTTTCTCATGACAAATGATGTCTCAGGAATGTAGGGTTTGGGAATTATGGCAGTTTTAAAAGAAAATATGAAGGCAAAATTAAATCTGTCCTCCACTCTAGCTGTGACATCACGCACTCTAAAATCTGAAGGCCTCTTTACCAAGGTCTGAACAATGTTTAATATCTCTAAGGGTATGAATCAGATTTAAAAGTTGTGTTACACGAATAATGTCAGAAAGATGTGTGACATTTTAAAGTTGGAATGAGGTTTCTGAGTGAAAGTATGAATGAACAGTTAGCAGTTGAAGTCTGAAAATGTCCTCCATTGACTTCAATGTTACAAATTTGATGTATTATGGGATGTATCTCTGGAATTATGAAAGTTATGAATGAGAAACGTAATAGCCATCGATTCCCGACCGAGCTGAACTTTTGATGTTTGAACGGAGTTTCTGCGATGTGGAATGTGGGAGAAGAAGAGGTGCAAAATAACCCCGCGGAATAATAAAGAATTTCCTGCGTAGCATAACAGATAGTGGGAATGCTGCGTCAGCACTCCAAGTAAATTAATATAAAAATATTTGCACTTTTATAATTGAATGGACTCTTCAATGAATGCCATATTTTCCTTTCACATAGTAAAACATTTGAACTCTTTATAACAATATATGGGCTTCTTATAGTGAAGCACTTTTTAAAGTAACTTTTTAATTGAAAGGACTCTTCCATGAAAGCCATGTTTGCAAGTTTTAGATTTTTTCAAACCGAGTGAAAGAACCTTTCAAATGTTCTCACTCTTGCACAAATTAGCTTTTAACCACTCGCTTATTTAAATCTAAATTTGAACAAACAATTAAAAGGCACCACTATATTTTTCTTGTTTTTTCTGACATGCTCAAACTTTGTCTGGACGTCTTAATCATTGCTCTCTAAGCATGTGCCCCTCAGACGTGCCCCTCAGGATGAGAAAGTGTCTGTGTGTAATGAGATTACTCTGCCTCCTCCTCTGGTTCAACATCAGCTCTCTGTCCTGATGCCCCGGCCACAAAAGAGGAAGCGTCCGTGATGTTTAACCAGATCCTCAGGGGTCAGGAATGCAGCCCACTGGCGAGGGAACAGAATGCCTGCAGCAGAGATCTCCCCTCCCTCCTTTTGATGTGAGGGAGGGGAGATCTCTCAGCATCTCAGAGTTTACTTTCTCAGAGAAACAGAATCTATGCAGCTTAAACTGTTGGCTGTGCACAAAGAGGGGGGGGTCTGCCTCCTGTTTGTTAAAGACACAATGGACAGGGAAAGACTTTGGTTTTTATCTTGGGAAAAAACAAAACACATCTTCCTTGCAGCCATGTAACCAATCTGATTTAAAAAGCTGACTTTGTGATGGAGAGAAATACTAAGAAAGGCTCCAGGTCTGCACATTTGATCCTTTCAACATGTTGGACCTTCACTTATTTCAAGAGAGCCCCTCATTGCCAAATGAAATGATCACATATACACAGCCCTTTATAAGTTATACCATCAACAAACAAGCAGTTAAAAGCATGAACTGATTTAAATACAGAGCTTCTGACACTTCCTACACATTTGATATTGTTCACTTATTTCAAGAGGGCATTTTCCCCTCATTGCCAAATTAAATCAGGGGGGTCAAACTCAAATACACCGTGGGCCAAAATAAAATGGGTACTAGTCGAGGGCCGGACTGGTTCAATGTTTATTGCAGAACTTATTGAAATGAACTTATTGCACATATTAAACCTGGAACTAACAAAGCTTCAATGATTGCCTATAAAAACAACATTAAACATTAAATAATCAGTTGCATTAATTTCTTATGGCTCTATCTGCAGCTTCTCCAGAGTCATTTCTTATGAGTACATTTTCCCACAGGCCAACAACAGCTTCAACAAAACTATTTCCCTCAAAGAGAAAACCAAACATGCCCTGTTGTCGTGAGAGAGAAAGTGCAGAAGGAAACATCCATTAAACTCAGTGTGCTGCTCTGTGATGCTAGCTCAGATACTTGGCATCTCATCTTGGGTGCAAGGTCATCAATGTTTGGGCTCAGGCTCTGAGCTGAGGAGACCCTCAGGATGGAGTGAAGGTGTGCGTGCAATATACCGGCGGGCCAGATCTAATAGGAATTAGAAATTATCCTGCGGGCCGAAATGAAATCCACCAAGGGCCTGAATTGGCCCCCGGGCCTCGAGTTTGACACATGTGGGTTAAATTATCACCATATTTCATGAAACAAATTCAAATTCAAAGGTTTTATTTTCATCTGCACATAAGCTAAAGTGTAGAAATGGCAATGACATTATTCTGACCTGAGCTCCTCCAACAATGTAACATATATAATAAAATACAGAAATACAAATAAAAAATAGTGCAAGAAGTCTACACGTGTAAATAGAATGTGATGTATGATATACAGAAAAACATACAGGCCTTTATCGGCGATATCATCCTAAAACAAGCATATTGATTTAAATCAGGCCTATTCTGTTCCATATACTTTTTACTGTTGTTATTATATTAAAATAGTATAATTTCTTCTCTATATGTGTCAGTATGATCAACCAATCACAGTTCCTCTTGTGTTGTGTCTCTGGAGGTCAGTTCAGTTTGATTGGGTTAACATATTTTAATGAGAGACGTGTGCAGCTAATAACTAAAGTACTAAGCTGTTGGCCATCCAGCAGACCTGTGGAAGCTCATTCAAAAACACACCCACAGAAATAAATGAGGATTTACTTCGATGTGCAGCATACATGATTTTAGTGAAGTCAGTTTATTTCTTTCTTATTCACAAACCGCCATATTTCCACACGTGTACGCTACGCAAAGATGACGTCATAACGAATTTGTATCATTGAACGAATCCATCGATGTAAACGATGCGATGCGTGTGTTTCAGGGGGCTTTAGTCGTCGTTTTATAAGATAAGAAAGGACTTTATTTATCCCGAAGGAAATTGTTTTGCCGGAATTACAAAGACACAATAAACACAGCAGCATAATTATACAATTGTACACTAACAGAGCTAATTAAATACAAGAAACATAGACGGTCACATTATTAATGTAAAAAACTGACGAGCAGTAGGCCTATTGAATAGTGCAAAAAAAACCGCAGTGGCAGATACGTAATTGCACGTTGTTATAGAACATTATTATTAATATTGCACATGTTATATAGCAGAGAGTGTTTTGTAATAATGGTAACGGTATTTATATGTATATTGCACATATGGTGGTGGGGAAGTTCTCAGTTCTGTGAAGGGTGATAGAGGGTCGGGTTATAGCAGATGTTTCGCCTTTTTTTTTCACCGTGGAAAACAACCGGTCTCCTTCTCTTGCGGACTGTTAAAAAATATAATAGAAAATATGACGGATTTATGTGGAAAGAAACATGTGATCTTTGTTGTGCTGCAGCTGTGATGATAGGCCTGTGTCTCTATGCGATCCGTTTTAAAAGTAAATCAGGCAATTACATATCACTGTTCATATATGACGATAAAGGAAATATTCCTCAGGGAGAAAATGTGTTTTATAATTTCGTCAAAACCTCCAAAATGAACGAAACCGTCTTTTTTATTTCACTTCTCTTCTCTGTAAAGTGAACCTGCAGCAGGTGGCCGCAGGGGGCGCTGTGACCTCCTGCAGTAGATAGATGGATGGATGGATAGATAGATAGATAGATAGATGGATGGATAGATAGATAGATAGATAGATAGATAGATAGATAGATAGATAGATAGATAGATAGATGGATAGATAGATAGATAGATAGATAGATAGATAGATAGATAGATAGATAGATAGATAGATAGATAGATAGATAGATAGATAGGTAGATTATTGATCCTAATCTGGGAAATTATTTTGTTACAAAAGCATCAGTGTGTTCAGACATTAAAATAAAAATACTTAAAAAGTGGATCAGATAATTAACAACTACAAATTAAAAGTAAAAAGAAAGAAAAAAAAACACTTATTAACAAAATATAATGCACAAAACACATCTTTAATTATGTGATACAGCTTTTAGTCAAACATAACCCTAATAATTGTTTTCAATATAAATATGATTAATTATAAATCCAAATATAAAGCATATTTACTACTACTATTATTTATAAAAGTGTCAATACTGGTCTTACTTCATTTGACTGTTTAAACTACATCTGTATGTTTTAATAATATTCAAAGTGTTTAAACCCACTCATTCTGTTCATACTGTATACTTCATCTTTGCATATCTGTCACATGTTGACACTTATAGTATGCATATATATTACACTGCAGTCTACTGTAGAATATATCATGATAATGATAATAATAATGATGTAATCGGTGTCCCTGTGCAATGACAATTAAATGTAATCTAATCTATTTGTTCTATGTATCTAAATAAATGTGTTACCGAATCTAGGTTGGTAGAAAAAAAATGTTTTTAGCAGCTATAAGCCTATTAATGAATTAATATGGAAATGTAACTAATGTCCCTGCTTTATCATGAAGGACATCTAAGCTTATATACCCGTGTGATTCCTGCATCCCTCGGTTTATTTCTCTGTTTTTCTGATAGCAATGTTCCTCACACTCACCTCCAGATCTGCAGAGGTTTTATACAACTTTAAAAAGCTGAGGTATTCGGATTATCAGCCGCATGGGATAAAGCAATAAATGGACCAGTGGGGTCCTGAATGGGTGCAGTGGCGTGGAGGGGAGTAATTACAGCTTCATATTAATTGTGTTTTTTTTTTCTTACACACACACACACACACACACACACACACACACACACACACACACACACACACGCACACACGCACACACACACACACACACACACTGGTGACATCTAGCAGAGCCAAGTCTTTGTGCTGAACACTTCAAGTTTCAAAAACAAGGCCAATTGAAGCGGCGGAGCTCAAAGCCGGCTCCATTGTAGGAGAACACATTGAGTTTTGATTGGGGACAATGGTGTTTCTCAAATTTCTTGCAAAAAGAAAGCCATACTCCATCTGTGATCTCAATGAGCGCCCATTCATCCGCTGCCTCCTTTTTTCTGCGCCATTCGTGGCCGGAGAAAAGGAGGCAGATGTGGAGGGAGAGAGCAGGGGAGAGTGCTTTTTAATTGGCTGCTGCAGTGTGTGTCTTTTTTCCACACACACTCACACACACACACACACACACACACACACACACACACACACACACACACACACACACACACACACACACACACACACACACACACACACAGTTATAGGGAGCCCAATAATCTCGCCTTGTTGATGAACACTTGTAGCCCATTCATTAAACAAAAATAATCCCTGCCAGCCTATACCTCGAGGGCACAAAAACGGTGTGTGTGTGTGTGTGTGTGTGTGTGTGTGTGTGTGTGTGTGTGTGTGTGTGTGTGTGTGTGTGTGTGTGTGTGTGTGTGTGTGTGTGTGTGTGTGTGTGTGTGTGTGTGTGTGTGTGTGTGTGAGATATTCATATCCCCCATTTACCAATAAGTGTTATTCTAGTGATGCTTCAGAGCCTCTCCAGCTCAAGTGTTTGCAGCACATGGCCTCTTATTACCCACAATCCCTCTGTCATTTAGCCTCTAGTGCTGTTTGTCTTTGTGACTTCTGCAGGGATGAGGACTGACCAATCACAGCTCAGGACATTATTTAATGTTTATTCTAGGGTGGGATAGCTGAAAAGTGCATCAGAGTAGTATTTCCATTGAATTCTAATTTTTACCATAGTTTAATTCAAGTAGTTGCTCGGCTGGTTTTGACAACATTTTATAAAACATGGTGGACTAGCTAACATCTATACAAATATATACGATATATATAAATGTGATTTCATAAATACAAACAAATAAAACAAAGAAACATGCTTTATCATATAAGTGAAGTTTGTATATGTTTTAACATCTTTAATAATTAGTCTCAAAGGCAAAATGTTCATTCATAATGACTTTTCACATTTTAAGTGCATTTGGGTTGTTATTGTTAATATATTGCTATATATTTACAGGACATAGTCTCCAATAAGGTCATATTATATTATATGTATTACATGTTATAAAGCCCTTTGTAACCTAGGTTTGACAAGGTGCTATCTAAATATAATCCTCTTGGCCTTTTTGATAGAAAGCTTCGTCATGGCAGACATATGTGTGTTTCCTTCATTTTTGAATGTCAGGACTTTTTACTGCATATGTTTTACTTTCTTTAGTGGTACCGCTTAATCTTCATTTTCCATCAGTTCTCCTCATGCACTATTTGTTTAAATGTTGTGTGAGTGGATTATAAGGTAGAAAATATTAGTGTGTGTATTATAATATAGCCTAAAATAAGGTCCTCATTACCTCACACGATTGAAATTCAATATGTGGTTGCAAATAGCCAGAAATGCGTGTGTAAGTAGATGATATGTGTAAAAAGAATAGTCTGCTTATTTTATAATAGCCTAAATTAAGGTCCTAACTTCATACGAATGCAATTGGTAGGTAAATAATAGCAAATCAATAAGGTAATCGCCCTATATGATTGCAAATCAGTTATCACCTTATGGTGAATAATAGTGTGCACATTAGGGTATCCTGTCATTAAATCCCATCATACGACTCACTCGGTGTGCCCGTGAAGCGTGCAAATTAAATGTGTGTTTATATACTTTATTTTTTAATGTCAGGACTTTTGTACTTTTTTGCTATCTCTTAATCTTAATTTTCCATCAGTTGTTCTAATGCACTATTAGTTTAGATGTTGACAATGTGTGTGTAAATAGGGTGTTAATACTATATAATCTAACATAAGGTCCTAACACCTAACATATTGCAATTTAAGTATTTAGACTATGTGGTTGCAAAATAATATTTGCAAATATTGGTAAGCATTCAATGAGGTTATCTTCGAGTATGATTGCAAAACAATGACATTATTTTATGGAGGATAATAGTGTGCACATTATCCTGTCTTTTAAATCCCATAATATGCTTCCCCTCTCTGCAGATCTTTGTGTAACTGGTGTGTGCTGCCCTGACTCTGGTCTTGCAGGAATGCCTTAATGTGTGAAGTGGCAGGTTAGCAGCCCCTCTGAAGCGTGTAAATGCTCCAGTGAAACGCTGCTTGTCTAACTGCTACTCTAACCTCTGAGCCGGCTGCTGCAGCGGGGGAGCACCGGGAGGGGACCCGGGATCCGGGGCCTTCAGCCGGGGCACAGAGCCGGGCCAGAGGAAACATGCTGCTACATATGTTGGGTCAAGCATAGCCTTTGTTGTGATCTTAAAAGGGCGTTAAAAACCCACTCGGCTGAAAGAAATGAAAGCATGGCGGAGGGCTTTTTTGATGCATAGGCCTAATGAAGTGGTTAGAAGAATGTTGGGTTTTCTAAGTGCTCACAGTCACTTTTAATTGCGCGGGGGGCATTTTTAATTGGGCCAGGAGGAATAATAGTGGATTTAATCCCTATCATAATGCATATTTTTCACACTTTTCCGTTATGAGTGGAGGAGCGATGAATGAACTAAACTATACGATTCAGCCAAGATAATGCAGAGTGTACATGCTGAAGTATTTAGAGGTTTTACTTTAAGAAAATATTATAGTGAAAATACTTCATTCCAAGTTAAAGCATTCAAATTCTTACTCGTAAAAGTTATAATTTTCCATATTTGTGTTTAGAATTATATTTACATGTGCGACATTTAATATTCTTGCATCAAGTAGCATTTTTACTTTTGTAGACAAACACAGTTCTGATTTAGTATTTATAAAATATTTGAATTATTTGACTCTTTTCTGATTTAAAGAGTAAGTCCACGTTTTAATGCGTTGTGTTAAAGTATAGCTGTTAAGTACACAGTGGAGTAAAAGGACATTACTTCCCTTTTAAATATAGTGGAGTAAAAATCTAAAGTGGCATAAAATGGAAATACTCTATTAAAGTCAAAGTACCTCAACATTATTAACTAAGTATACCTCTGGGAATCAGGGTTCATTTAAAGCACCGTCAGAATTAATTCAATTGTGATTATATCAAACACAGAGCCCTAATAGGTCTCAATGTCTCAACACACATAATTGTCACTTTAAATCCAATATTTTGGGTTAAATTGAGGATAAACCAGCTTTTTCTACAGGATCTTCCTCCTTCCTCCAGACTTTCTCTTGTTTTCTCTCGGCACCCTGAGAAGTGCTTCCTGTTTTATTTTTTAAATCTTTGATGATAGCATATAATCCCTGCAGGTCCCTCTCTGCAGTTTGCAACTATCACTGCAGTCCAGGCGTTTTTTTTTATCCGATGAGATCTTCGCTCACGCAGATAATTACTTTGAATGTCAGAAAGATGTAGTTTTAATATCGTCTCCATTAGCCTGTTGGCAGGTAATTAAGGTGCAGATGACCGCGCGAGGGAAACAGATGGCATTTGCTTACAGTGATTCAGAAAGTAAACAAAGATCCTGGAGAGAGGCAGGGTGCACACACACACACACACACACACACACACACACACACACACACACACACACACACACCACACACACACGGACTACTTCACGAACTGCTGCACACACACACACACACACTACTTCACGAACTGCTACACACACACACACACACACACACACACACACACACACACACACACACACACACACACACACACACACACACACACACACACACACACACACACACACACACACACACACACACACACACACACACACACACACACACACACACACACACCGAGCAGCCATTTCTCTTCGTCTTCTTCTTCTTCTTTCTCCTCTTCGTCTTCTTCGCTTAGACTGGTGTGTCCATCCTCCAAGGGGACAGACAATAGTTGATTGAGTTGTTGGAGGAATCTATAACGGTTTCATCTGAATAGAAATGGCGGCATGCTTCACGAACAGGTGAGGAAGCAGCGTGTTCCGGAGCTGCCCTTCTCTGAATCTCTGCAGGCATCACCGAATCCTCGTTAGTGTCTGAAACAGGAAGCATGACGTGCACCGAAAACCGGTTTAATTATAGACAAAGGGTTAAAAGAATAACCCCACTCAGTTAGGAATTAAGAAGTGAAAAGATGGAACCGGGCATGAAAAAATGCGTTCTATACACAGCTAATATTTCCGATAATAAAATAACTAGGCCATTCTTTGTAATTGTTTTAGTTTGTTCCCTTATATGGCATTTATTCCAGTGGACAGCAGGAGACACCTTCATGTAATTAGAATTTGTTTATGTTGGTCATAATAATAGCAACAAATATACTACATAATAATACTTATAATAACATATTATAATTTCTTATTGTATTTATTTAATGGGCTGTTCATCTTATAATCAATGATGATGCTAATATAGCTGTGATTAAAACTTTAATCATAATAATTGAAAAACATTAACACACAATTATTTCGAGGACGTAATATAAAAATATATACATTTGTAAATAATTAAACTATTAGAAATGTTTATTTTATTTCTGTAATTAATGATTAATGTGCTAATTAAACCCATACATTGTGTGTTTATAAAAGCGGATCAGATACAGTTATTAAAAAAACATATTTTATTTTGTTGGTATGGAGGACTGATTTAAGGAACATGAAAAAAAGCTATAGTTACTGTTAAAAAAAAAACAGAACCAAAGCGAAAAATCGATATTATTGATCCGTTTTTTTTTTAACGCATTGTCACAATTGAAGTATAAAAACACAAAAAAACCTGCTTGGCATGTTCAGTAAAATCATGACTCAATTTAACGTTAATTATGTCCTTTAAGCTATATCCAAAATTATATTTACACATATTGAAAACATTTAGCCTATATATTATTTTGGATACAACATAAACGAAATCGTACGATGGGGTTTTTGTTTCTACTCAAAAGCCTTGGAAGAAAATGTAAAAAGTGCATTTTATTAAACCATTGAAATAGATTATAATGTGTAATAAAGTGTAATAATGTGTGCAGGGTTAAACAGTCCGGAGTTCAGCCGAGCCGAGAAAATTAACAATTGAACTCCATCGACAGCTTTAGTCAATAACTGTCTGCAGTGCACACATACCTTTTTGTAAACGATCACATTTCGCTTCTTCTTGAATCAATAAAATAAAAGATACTTACCTCCCAGGTGGACGAGGAATCATCTTTATTTTGAGTGGAATAAATCTTATTCTAGCCTGTCAATAGCAGCAGAAACACACTATGGACACTTACAATAATGTCGCCATGATACAGAACATTTTCTAAAGAATAAATACCGCAGAAAGATATTAAAAAGGGTGAGTATTTCTCTTAATTTTAGGGCTATTTAGTTATTTGTACGTGTCCTATTTGGCTGCATATCGCCCCGTGATGAAGGCTTGGGGAACAGGCCATTGTTTAAAATCTATTAAATCTTTTGGGGAAATACACAGCATCGATTTTTAGCTTTCCGGGAACTCCTTTCAGATTCTTAACACTTGATATTTGGAAATAAGAACTCAGGTGGACACAGTTAAAAAAAAAAAAAAAAGCAGCAAGCCAATCAGATTGCTCCTTTCCCCTTTGGCCAATGACAGGCGCCACATTGTTGTCAAATTTGTCTAATGAAAACGTAGGAGCAACAATAGAGAGAGGAGGGGGGGGGATGATCTGTATCCACTGACAGTCTCTGGAGGAAGTTAGTGTCTCGGGCTGCAGATCCTCGCGGACACTTTACACTCTCCGCGCGCAGGAATGGTCGCTGCTTTCTCGCTCCTGGATATAAACTCCACAGTATCTTCATATTTTGACTTCTTCTCCTGCTGCAGGCTCCTTTGAACAGTTTACATTTCGATTCATTTTTGCTCGATTATCAGTATAGACTTGTTGATCTGAGTTGTGCTGATAGTAGGCTAAGCCTAAAACAGATCGATCAGAACAAAGCAGTTTTGTTACTTTCACTTGTTCTTCTTCTGCAGACTTCTTTGAACAGTTTGCATTACGATCATAGTTTTTAGTTGTTGCTCTATTCTCAGTAACCTTCACCTGTTGCCTCGACATGACGAGCAGCGCAGAGCAGATGTGAGCGTCCTGAACTAGAAAACCTAAAGCAGATCGTACAGAAGAGCGCACTTTTCTTTTCTTTTTTTAGTTCACTAACAATCATGGATCTGAGATCGGAGCATCCCTCAATCTCCTCCGTGTCTCAAATGCATCCCGGAGCGGCAGCGGCGGCCGCAGCAGCCTCCATCCCGGTGTCCATAGCAAACAGCATCCTGCGCGGCACACCTCTCATCCTGCGCTCCTCCGACAAATACCCACGCACCCCGAAGTGTGCGCGCTGCAGGAACCACGGGGTCGTGTCCGCGCTCAAGGGCCACAAGCGTTACTGCCGCTGGAAGGACTGCATGTGCGCAAAGTGCACGCTCATCGCGGAACGGCAGCGCGTGATGGCGGCGCAGGTGGCGCTGAGGCGGCAGCAGGCGCAGGAGGAGAACGAGGCCCGCGAGCTGCAGATGCTTTACGGCACCGCGGAGGGACTGGCTCTCGCGGCGGCTAATGGCATCATCCCGCCCCGACCCAACTACGAAGTGTTCACCTCCATGAGCGGCGAGAGCCACTCAGGTGAGCGTTACGCATCAATGTGGAAGCATAAGGGCACTAGTTTGTGTGTAAAACCTCCGCACTACAGGTGTGAAAGCAAGTTAAAAAAAAAAAAATTGAGATAAAGTTGTGAGTAAAGGCATAAATATGAATGATGTTCCTGCCTATTCTATATTTAATTGATTTGATATTTTTGGTGACCTTGCTTGTCAAGACAAGATTTGTAAATGGTTTTTTTTTCTGGCGTATTAAATGTAGTGATTTTTATTTTCGGCAGAAACTGGTCCAGCTGTCCAGCTAAATTATAATACCTTATAGTGCATGCTGTCTCTTTAAAGTCCTGTTTGATTTAGCTTTTTTATTTCCTAAAGTGGGACATCTTTCGCTGATTAATTATCTGGTTTCGATCAAATGTTTCCCATAAAGTGTACATGTTGGCATGTGTATCCCCATCTCACGCTGTGATGTCCTGCTTGTGTCAACAGATTCAGGTATCCAGAAGTATGAGCTGTTTACAAAGAGTCAGAGCTCCGCAGTCTCTCAGCTGACTCTGGGGAAACCAGCCTCCACAGAGAGTGACTCTGCGCCGGGCATCTCCTCCCCGGACGGCCGGCACGGAGGCTCCGGTTCAGAGAACGGAGACAGCGAGTCCTTCATCAGCTCCCCGGTGTCCAAACCTCGGAAAGACGGCGGGGAAACTCCTCGCTCGGTCAGCTCCCTCGGCTCAGACTCCGGCTCTGAGACCGACAAAGACGAGCAGGAGGCCTCTCCGTCCTCTGCGGCCTCCCGGCACATGAACGCCATCGACATCCTGACCCGGGTGTTCCCGAGCCACAAGAGGAGCGTGCTGGAGCTCGTGCTGCAGGGCTGCGGGAAGGACGTGGTGCAGGCCATCGAGCAGATCCTCAACAACAGCGGGGGCGCCAACTCCAACAAGGCCGGCACAGAAGGGGCGTGGACGGCGGAGAGAGTGCTCCAAAGCGCGCAGCAACTCCAGCACTCTTCTGCATCCACTACCGGGGTTCCGAGGCCCATGCTCCCCGGTGCCATGACGCTCAGCAACCGATCAGCGTTCTCTCCTCTGCAGCCGAACTCTCCACACTTCGCCGACCCCAGCACCTATCCTCTGGGTACACATCTGGGGCTGAACCCCCTGAGGCTCGCCTACTCCGCGCACAGCCGGGGATTGGCCTTCATGACGCCGTACTCCACCGGCCTGATGCCCATGGGCTTCAGACCCCCGATGGACTATGCCTTCAGTGACCTGATAAGAGACAGGACAATGTTGCACAAGGAGCAGGGCTACCCTAGCGGTCTCTACGGGCCTCTGGTCAACAACACTCCGGAGAAACAGTGAGGCGAGGCGGACTGATCTCAGAGACTCGCTGTACCGAAAAAACTGAAACTCTAATTACATGTATGAAGTCAACAAATGTCACATAACTGTATTAGGTTAGTTGAAAATATTAAGTTGAAACTTGATATTTCTTATATATATTTATGTTGTATTGTTGGAGGAACCTGTGTTTCATTGCACACCTGTAGATGCGTAGGCTACATGACAAATAAAACCATTACACCTTCAATCAACCTAATACAGTTAAGTGAAATCTGTTAACATAATACCTTTAATTAAAGTCAATGGTTTTTAGTGTGCGGTGTGTCTGTAGCCACAAGTGTTGAATGTTCCTGGAGACAAATATGTGATGTGTTTTTTTTTTTGGCTGCAGGCTGCTGTAAATAACAGGATTATCTGGCTTGTAGTCAAATGGTCTGAGAGAGGAAAACTTATGTGTCATTTTCCAAAAGGATTTTATATGTTTGGATGACATTCCCCACGATTAATTAAAGCTAAAAAGATATTTATAAAAATCCAGAATAAACCACAATGAAGCTGGGAAAGTAAAATAGAAAACAAACACTGTTTTATTTCTGATTTTAATGTAATTTCTGCAGGATTTAAAAATACTTCTACAAAGAAATGATGTATCAGATAGTCCCATTTTCAGCTGGTTGGTGAAACTGAAGTGCAAATGATGTACTTTAAATATGCATTTATCTCTCACACACATATGGAATATTAAACGAGGCAAAATTAAGTTATTATAACATGTAGATTACTGATGTTAACCCTGTTTCCTGATGTACTGAACTAATGATGTGTAAATGCCATCCATTTCTTTTCTTATTATTTCACTTTTCTCACCTATATTTGTTTAGTTCATTTCCAACTGCCTGTATTATATAATGCATTTGGTAAACGCTATGCTATATTTGACTTTTCATTTATCCTTTAGTCAGCCTTAAATATTTTGTGACAAAGTGCTGAATCAAGTCAGTTCATCTTCAAATGTTACAAGCTGTGCTGTCACATTGTATGAATATGCTGGAAATAAATGTTATTTTAAAGAAAAACGAAAGGTATTATCTTTGTGTGTTGAGACTGAGACCATATGAGAAATATAACACCCCACATACACACATTTTCATTTGGGCGGGAAGCATCAACATGGCACAAACTTAAATCCTTCAAGATATAAATGTCACTTACTGATGAAACTCTAAAATCTATTTACACAGCAAATCTCAACAAGCATGCTTGCAAGTGTTTACTGATAAATTAAGTATACAGGACGCATCAACATTGATCAAACTTAAATCCTTCCAGATGTGTCAGATATCTTTTTGCAGTTGTTGGTAAAACTTTCACTTTCTTATAGAATACACTATAATTTATTCACAAAGCAAATCTCAACAAGCATACTCGCAAGTGTTTACTGATAAATTATGGACATAGGGGCACACGTTTTAAAATAATGAACATTTATTGAGATTATAATCTGATTTTTTATTTAAATAATATATAAACAGGTAGAAAGTAAAAAAGATATGCACTAATTTCCTGAACGCATGAAGTGTACTAAATACAATTAAAAAGAAATAATCTGCATTATATATAATCTCAATTATATCGACACATTTTAAAAAGACTGATCTAATTTGAAGTTGTCTGAATGTTGTCTTTGGTGTTTGTTTGGCACTTCATAAAATAATGCTTACATTAACATTTGTAATACACATATATTTGTTTAAGGCTAGAAAGACGGACAGAGACATCTTTTATTTTATTTCATCAGCAACACTGCTAAATAATAGGCTCAATGTTGCAGTGTATGCAGAATATATACAGAATCTAGCGGTGGCGCAGACTTTGAGAAGGCAATAACATATTATATATTTTAAAGGAAGAAGACAGTATTTTACAAACAGCCAGCAGGCCAGTTTCATCTGATAGATATCCGATGAGCTTTTATTTGTTTGTGCAGGAATTTAGATGACAAATACAATTGACGTTTCAATCCAATTATTCAATTAACTTCTCATTATTGGATAAACTACGGGATCCTTATTAACTAGTTGATTTTGCCACGACAATACACGGAGAAATCTAGACAGTTTATCATTTGAGGTAATTTGTTTGTGGCAACTGTAGGCCAGAGGAAAATAATAGAAACGTATAAAAGCAATGTTTGTTTTTTTACAAAGAGGGAACCTGGATCACTGGCCTATTATTGAGAATATATCGACCATGCGGGATAATTGGTGGAGAAGTAACACAACTAAACCATTTCTATTGCAAACCTACTTGAATGACTTGATGAATCCTCCTCTAAATCTTATTTGAACGTTATTCCGTGAGCACTACTGTCTCACTGGACGCCATAGTTTCACCGCTGGTGTTAGGCCTTTTACGAATTACAACACTTTCTTCTTCTCAGGGATTTTTATTTTCCAAATTCACCATGTCTGAAGAGCAGTGGCGCCACCTGCAGGCCAACCAACACCTGCACCTAAGAAATCCTGTCTGCATCCTTCTCCAAATAAAATGGTAAATGAAATTATTCTTCAAATGATGATGTCCGTCTGATCCTCAATGCTGGTTATATATATATAATTAACCAGGTGAAAGTCTCATTGGCATTCAAATATATGTTTTAACCCTTGTGTTGTGTTCAAAAGCTGTTACCGTTCATGGTGTTCGCGGTTCAATTTTGACCCAGGATTTATCTCAGTCCAAATAAAACACTCAAAAAGAATGACTATCATCCAACCGTACAATCCCGTACAATCCTGTTGTCATTTTTATTTTATGGCCCCAAAAAACATTACACCGCATATTTAAGTAAAACATGTGATTCCATTAATTCATTATATTTCCTATAGTGACGACAGTGGATCATTACGTTATCTGACTATAATTGACTATTAGAATACACGTTTAAAATGATTGTTACAGTGCATGAAGGGGGTGGGGGTTGGGTGTCTAAAGTCAAAGATGAATCTTGTTGGGCCAAATTTGACCCCGAGTGACCCACAACAATGCTGCTGGGTCTTCACAGACCCCAACACCAAATGATATAAGGGTTAAGAGCGACCTGGCATCATGAACAAAGTTACAACAGATGGACACAAAACAATACAGGCCGACGAATACAGCTTTAAAACACAAATGAAATGGCACATTAACCAGTCAATATGCAAAATAAAAGAAACTATCATAAAACATTAAAAACTGGCACAATTGTAAAACGACTGGTGTAGAGATGATAGCAGCTTATCCCCACTCTCAGGGTTTTCACTGCCTTTCCTCCATTGAAAGATCACCATGTCTGAAGAGCAGTGGCGCCCCCTGCAGGCCAAACACTGTCAGCACAAAGCAGTCGGTCTAACTCACATGTGACAAACTCAAGGCCCGGGGGCCAAATCAGGCCCGTGGTGGATTTAATTTCGGCCCGCAGGATAATGTTTAATTCCTATTAGATCTGGCCCGCCGGTATATTGCACGCACACCTTCACTCCATCCTGAGGGTCTCCTCAGCTCAGAGCCTGAGCCCAAACATTGATGACCTTGCACCCAAGATGAGATGCCAAGTATCTGAACTAGCATCACAGAGCAGCACACTGAGTTTAATGGATGTTTCCTTCTGCACTTTCTCTCTCACGACAACAGGGCATGTTTGGTTTCTCTTTGAGGGAAATAGTTTTGTTGAAGCTGTCGTTGGCCTGTGGAGAAATGTACTCATAAGAAATGACTCGCTGCAGATAGAGCCATAAGAAATGAATGCAACTGATTATTTCGTGTTTAATTTTGTTTTTATCGGCAATCATTTAAGCTTTGTTAGTTCCAGGTTTAATATGTGCAATAAGTTCATTTCAATAAGTTCTGCAATAAACATTGAACCAGTCCGGCCCTCGACTAGTACCCATTTTTTAAATTTTGGCCCACTGTATATTTGAGTTTGACACCCCTCTCTAACTGGTCCACTATTGAACGACCCCATTTAAATGTTAAATTGGTTGACCAGTATGGAAGCATATGATATCATATTTAATATTTTAAACAGGGAGCTATTGTAAATTAGGTGTACGTACGACAGTCACTGACAAACACCTGCAGAGAGCCCACAGTCCATATTAATAATACAATAATAATAATAATAATACATGTGATTTGTATAGCACTTTTCCTTATGCTCAAAGACGCTTTACATACAATCAAAACAGAAAGAAAAGGAACAAAAAACAAAACATAAACAATAGTCCTAATCCAAGATGTTTTAAATCTGTGAATGTACGTTATGTATACATCTATGTAGAGTTATCAGTGTGAGTTGTAAACTGGAGGAAGAAACCTTGAATGTTACCTCCCCTTAAACTTTTGTTTTACCCTCATGTCTTTTCAAATAGGACAGATAGAAATAAAGCAATACAAATATCCACATCCTAGGGGAATGCAATTGACAGAAGAGAAAAATGTTGACAATTAGATTGGGAGGGCCACTCGGGATCGGCAGACATGATACAGATGAGGTCATCTCAAACTGCCTAAATGATCCCAGCCCCGCCCCCTGTTAATGACTCTTATGTGGAAGATGTGGACCCCCTTAATACTGACGCATGTGCAACCCAGACAGAACCACTAGATGACAGTCTTGTCTAACAAATTGCATAAAGCAGTAAACATTTACAAATAATGCACATGAAAGATGTGTAAAACCCAATGTATTGAAAACAGTGGGATACTAGAGCTGCATGCATTATAGTTTAGAGTTTAAACACACATCTAAAAAAACACATTCTGATAAAATAAGATATACTTTTTTAACTTAACTCTCATCTACAGGATATACACTTTATTTTAAATACACTCACTCATATAAAAGTTGCGTCCTCATGTTTTAGTTGCATTTATTAACAAAATCCTGATCAATAGGATCTGTGTTAACGTTCATTAAACACAGGTGCTTGCTTGTAGTTGTTCCTGTGCTACAGTGCAGACAGCGCCCCCTGCTGGCCACTCGTGTTCACAGCACTGAGTGAGAGCCTGCAGCCAACCCTGACCCGGATCAGCCATTAGTTTCCTGATGAAGCATCCAGCTCTCAGTCAGAGGAGCAGGACTCACATCACTATAACAGCAGAGAGAAGCTGCAGGTAAACACCCTGCTCTGCATTATATCCAGTGGTGTAAAGTAACTGATTTACTCAAGTAGGCCCTACTGTGCTCAAGTACAAGTTGGAGGTACTTGTACTTTACTTGAGTATTTCCATGTTGTGCTACTTAGTACTTCTACCTCGAATTCAGAAGTAAATGGTTTACTTTTACTCCACTACATGTATTTAATACCTTTAGTTACTCATACTTTTACTTGTAACAGAGTATTCCTACACTCTGGTACTTCTACTTTTACTCAAGTACAAGATCTGAGTACTTCTACTTTTACTCAAGTTAAAGATCTGAGTACTTCTACTTTTCTCAAGTACAAGATCTGATTACTTCTACTTTTACTCAAGTACAAGATCTGAGTACTTCTACTTTTACTCAAGTACAAGATCTGAGTACTTCTACTTTTACTCAAGTACAAGATCTGAGTACTTCTACTTTTACTCAAGTACAAGATCTGAGTACTTCTACTTTAACTCAAGTACAAGATCTGAGTACTTCTACTTTAACTCAAGTACAAGATCTGAGTACTTCTACTTTTACTCAAGTACAAGATCTGAGTACGTCTACTTTTACTCAAGTACAAGATCTGAGTACTTCTACTTTAACTCAAGTACAAGATCCGAGTACTTCTACTTTTACTCAAGTACAAGATCTGAGTACTTCTACTTTAACTTAAGTTCAAAATCTGAGTACTTCTCCTTTTTCTCAAGTACACGATCTGAGTACTTCTTCAACCTCTGCATTATATCTTTGATTTCTTGATTTTCCCTGTCATGCACATACAATTTCTAACTCCACACTTGTAGATGCAGTGGTCAAACACTGTATTACACCTCAAACTCAAACCTAGGTCCTGAACATACAAACAATATTTAGCTTTTTCTCAAGTCCTCTACTTAACAAAGAGAAGCACAACTTCACTTTTTCATGGTCATTTAGCCCAAATAAATCAACCTAAACGGAGCTTAGTTTTCCTAAAAAGTACATGCCTTATGTACATAGACATAGACAGTTAAACAGAAAGTCAACATTACTCATTCTCCTTCTCAGTTTTACTTTTACCGGGTCTGTTATCTTTTGGAATGGCTTTAAACCTCTCAATTTTGCCAGTTTTCCGTGGCTAAACCCAACATTTTTTTTAATTAACCTACAAATCTCATGACTATCACAACGTTTTTGATAAGTATTAGGTTTTTGTTCATGTTGTACATAACCTCTCTATCATTTTAGACTTATAATACAAGATGTTTTAAATACTTTCTTCCAGTGGTCTACTTGACCTACATATTCAACATATTATTTTAGATGTTATATTATGACTAGGGCTGTCAAACAATTATAATTTTTAATCAGATTAATCACAGCTTAAAAATGAATTAATCATGATTAATCACCATTCGAACTATGTCCAAAATATGCAATTTCTTTATGTATATTGTTGTGGGAATGGAAAGATAAATGAAAGAAGGCGGATATATCCATTTAACATACAGTATATGTTTATTATAAAAATGTTCTGTGTGTCAAAATGAAAGACAGCCCACACACCTATCAATCATCAAACCGTGGGGTCTTATTTCGTGATAGAAATCAACACGTAATGTTGTATCGATGTATATAGAGATGTACTACAGCAAAAGTATTCTCCGTCGGGACTTCCTGCAACAACACCACGCCGTTATCTTGATTCTGATTGGCCAGAAGACATTATCAAAGATGTTCTATTGAGAAGACGATCACTACGTGACAAAAGTTTTCAAAACCGTTTCTAGTCTTCGGTATTTCCAGACAAGTGAGTACTGAAATCAATCTTACTAATTGCTGTCTGTGCAATTTACTCGGCGCGAGTTGGCGGACCTTATTTTGCTTACTTTAACATCATTTTTCATGGTGGGGCTAAGCCATTTCTTGGTATGGGTGTAGCCTACCCCAGCCATACCCTGGCGCTGCCACTGGTGGGATGTATGGGGCGGGACATTCTGCACATGCGTTAAATGCGTTAAATATTTTAAAGCAATTAATTCAAAAAATTAATTACCGCCGTTAACGCGATAATTTTGACAGCATTAATTATGACAGATGTTAGATTGTTGACCCCTGTGACCCCAGAGTGTGAGAGAGGAGGAGGGGCATCCGTTTGTATTGTAATGTAGGTCTGACTCAGTGAATGCACAACAATGTTTTCCATTCCTCCATTCTCTCTGTTCACTAATGAATAATTAGACACTGGCAGATAAATGGCCACAGGCTCCGAGAGAGAAAGAGAGAGACCGAGAGAGGGAGAGAAATCCATTTAGGTTATTACTCCATACATAAAAACCCATTTTCGTTTTCGGAGTCGCTGCTCGGTTTACTGTCAGAATAATAAATAGATAACGGCAAAACAAACCGACACTGAGACGAAAACAATTGTGCACACTCTGAATTTACAGTCTTGACTCTTACAGCCCAGTAAACTCACAGTAAAATAGATAAATGAATAAACAAAGTAAACAAGTAGAGTTTTTTTGGGATGCACTCAGTCATTTTACAGCAGCAACAATACAGCACTCTCAATAATAAAGCTACCAATCATTTCAAATCTGTCGCTATATACAGGAGTTTATCTACAATATCACTCATTGTTTCATAAGACAGCTGCCATTGAGCTGCTGTTTTCTGTGACGTCATTTGATCATTATTGACTGTCATTATTTTAGATAATTTGAGGTTTAAAGAGGCCCTATTATGCTGTTTGGGGTTTTCCCTTTCCTGTAGTGTGTTAAATAGGTTTTAGGCAAGGCAAGTTTATTTATATAGCTTTCAACACAAGGCAGTTCAAAGTGCTTTACAAAAAATGAAAGACATTAAGAAAATGGCATTTAAAATCAGTCATTAAAAAGAAAAGATAATAAAATCAACATTAAAAGAAAGAAATACATGGATAAAAGTTACAGTGCAGTTTAAGATGTGAATAGCAGCGGGAAAAAGAAAAGTCTTTAGTCTGGAGTCTTTTAGTGCATGTTAATGGTCTGCAAAGGCTAACATCCCTGTGTTCCCTCCAGAGGGAGTTTGTCTCGCGCACTCTCCCTTTCTCTTGCCTGAAACGCCTCCATTGGACTCCTTTGTTTACTCCTGTAACATAATGACATCGCTACGTAACACTCGCACTTCTATTGGCTAGCGCTCCAATACATTGTACGTGATAAGCTAAGGGGCGGGACATCTCTAAGAGGTTGACCAATCACAACAGACTAACACAACAGACCAACTAACCAATCAGAGCAGACTGGGCTCTGGTTTCAGACAGAGGGTGAAAAGAGGTGCTGCAGCACTACATACAGGACTGTCTCAGAAAATTAGAATATTGTGATAAAGTTCTTTATTTTCTGTAATGCAATTAAAAAAACAAAAATGTCATACATTCTGGATTCATTACAAATCAACTGAAATATTGCAAGCCTTTTATTATTTTAATATTGCTGATTATGGCATACAGCTTAAGAAAACTCAAAAATCCTATCTCAAAAAATTAGAATAGTTCCTCAGACCAAGTAAAAAAAAAAGATTTATAACAGCAAAACACAATCAAACATTTGAAAATGTCCATTAATGCACTCAGTACTTGGTTGGGAATCCTTTTGCACGGATTACTGCATCAATGCGGCGTGGCATGGAGGCAATCAGCCTGTGGCATTGCTGAGGTGTTATGGATGCCCAGGATGCTTCAATAGCGGCCTTTAGCTCATTAGCATTGTTGGGTCTGGTGTCTTTCAGCTTCTTCTTCACAATACCCCACATATTCTCTATGGGGTTCAGGTCAGGGGAATTTGCAGGCCAATCGAGGACAGTAATGCCATGGTCAGTACACCAGTTACTGGTGGTTTTGGCACTGTGGGCAGGTGCCAGATCATGCTGGAAAATGAATTCCTCATCTCCATAGAGCTTTTCAGCAGACGGAAGCATGTAGTGCTCTAAAATCTCTTGGTACACAGCTGCATTTACTCTGGGCTTGATGAAACACAGTGGACCAACACCAGCAGCTGACATGGCTCCCCAAACCATCGCTGACTGTGGGAACTTCACACTGGATTTCAAGCAACTTGGATTTTGCTCCTCTCCAGCCTTTCTCCAGACTCTGGCGCCTTGACTTCCAAATGAAATACAAAACTTGCTTTCGTCTGAAAAGAGGACTTTGGACCACTGTGCAACTGTCCAGTGCTTCTTTTCCTTAGCCCAAGTCAGACGCCTCTTCCGTTGTCTTGAGTTCAGAAGTGGCTTGACCATGGGAATACGGCTATTGTAGCCCATTTCCCGGACACGTCTGTGAACAGTGACTTTTGATACCTGGACTCCAGCTTCAGTCCACTGTCTTTGAAGCTCCCCCAAATTCTGGAAGCGACTCTTCTTCACAATGCTGTTAAGGCTGCGGTCATCTCTCTTGGTTGTGCAGCGTTTCCTGCCACATTTCCCCCTTCCAACAGACTTTTTGTGGATGTGCTTTGAAACTGCACTCTGTGAACAGCTTGCTCTTTGAGAAATGTCTTTTTGTGTCTTACCCTCCTGATGGAGGGTGTCATTGACGGTCCTCTGGACAGCAGTCAGATCAGCAGTCTTCCCCATACTTGTGATTTAGTTTACTGAACCAAGCTGAGTGTTTTTCAAGGCTCAGGAAACCCTTGCAGGTGTTTCGAGTTAATTAGACGATTCAAGTGATTCATTGAACACCCTACTAGTATACTTTTTCATGATATTCTAATATTTAGAGATAGGATATTTGAGTTTTCTTAAGCTGTATGCCATAATCAGCAATATTAAAATAATAAAAGGCTTGCAATATTTCAGTTGATTTGTAATGAATCCAGAATGTATGACATTTTTGTTTTTTTAATTGCATTACAGAAAATAAAGAACTTTATCACAATATTCTAATTTTCTGAGACAGTCCTGTACTGATATACACCTGAACATCAGCAGGAGAGGACTCTTTAAAGTAGAGACACTACATTCTGATATACACCTGAACATTAGCAGGAGAGGACTCTTTAAAGTAGAGACATTACATACTGATATACACCTGAACATCAGCAGGAGAGGACTCTTTAAAGTAGAGACACTACATACTGATATACACCTGAACATCAGCAGGAGAGGACTCTTTAAAGTAGAGACACTACATACTGATATACACCTGAACATCAGCAGGAGAGGACTCTTTAAAGTAGAGACGCTACATACTGATATACACCTGAACATCAGCAGGAGAGGACTCTTTAAAGTAGAGACACTACATACTGATATACACCTGAACATCAGCAGGAGAGGACTCTTTAAAGTAGAGACACAACATACTGATATACACCTGAACATTAGCAGGAGAGGACTCTTTAAAGTAGAGACATTACATACTGATATACACCTGAACATCAGCAGGAGAGGACTCTTTAAAGTAGAGACACTACATACTGATATACACCTGAACATCAGCAGGAGAGGACTCTTTAAAGTAGAGACACTACATACTGATATACACCTGAACATCAGCAGGAGAGGACTCTTTAAAGTAGAGACGCTACATACTGATATACACCTGAACATCAGCAGGAGAGGACTCTTTAAAGTAGAGACACTACATACTGATATACACCTGAACATCAGCAGGAGAGGACTCTTTAAAGTAGAGACACTACATACTGATATACACCTGAACATCAGCAGGAGAGGACTCTTTAAAGTAGAGACACTACATACTGATATACACCTGAACATCAGCAGGAGAGGACTCTTTAAAGTAGAGACACTACATACTGATATACACCTAAACATCAGCAGGAGAGGACTCTTTAAAGTAGAGACACTACATACTGATATACACCTGAACATCAGCAGGAGAGGACTCTTTAAAGTAGAGACACTACATACTGATATACACCTGAACATCAGCAGGAGAGGACTCTTTAAAGTAGAGACACTACATACTGATATACACCTGAACATTAGCAGGAGAGGACTCTTTAAAGTAGAGACACTACATACTGATATACACCTGAACATCAGCAGGAGAGGACTCTTTAAAGTAGAGACACTACATACTGATATACACCTGAACATCAGCAGGAGAGGACTCTTTAAAGTAGAGACACTACATACTGATATACACCTGAACATCAGCAGGAGAGGACTCTTTAAAGTAGAGACACTACATACTGATATACACCTAAACATCAGCAGGAGAGGACTCTTTAAAGTAGAGACACTACATACTGATATACACCTAAACATCAGCAGGAGAGGACTCTTTAAAGTAGAGACACTACATACTGATATACACCTGAACATCAGCAGGAGAGGACTCTTTAAAGTAGAGACACTACATACTGATATACACCTGAACATCAGCAGGAGAGGACTCTTTAAAGTAGAGACACTACATACTGATATACACCTGAACATCAGCAGGAGAGGACTCTTTAAAGTAGAGACACTACATACTGATATACACCTGAACATCAGCAGGAGAGGACTCTTTAAAGTAGAGACACTACATACTGATATACACCTGAATATCAACAGGAGAGGACTCTTTAAAGTAGAGACACTACATACTGATATACACCTGAAAATGGGCATGTTATGGCCTCTTTAACGGCAGGTTTGGGGTATTTCGTACACACTGGTTAAATAATTTTTAACGTTGAAACCTGAGAAAAATAACTGAACTAAATTCTTGCCTGGACTTGATCCTGTGTAAGATTTGCTACCTGTTGCAGTGTGATTTCGAATTTGTTATCGAGTTTTGCTCTTAGCCGCTACAACAACATTTATTTTTATTTTGCACAAAGTGACACATGACCCAGAGAAAAGACCCTCTAGGAATCCGGGGACCCACTGTCTAATTCAATCTCATAAAGTGTGAGTAGCAGTGTGAATGAGGGAAGAAAGGGAGAGGAAAGTGTGTGTGTGTGTGTGTGTGTGTATGTGTGTGTGTGTGTGTGTGTGTGTGTGTGTGTGTGTGTGTGTGTGTGTGTGTGTGTGTGTATTTGTGTATTTGTGAGCAGTCAGGTGAGCAGTATTGAACGTGGGCTCCTCGCTGTATGCGTTAATAACAAAACACCCTTGGATGGTATTGATTTGGGAATCTCATTCTCATCTTTCCTTCGAAGGGTCCTTTCATCATTCTGAGTGTATCTCAAACTACGACCCCCCCCCCCCCCAACAAATATTGCCCCTTCTTCTTCTTACTCTCAAACCTTCCTTCCAATCGCATGTGGTTCCCCCAGAGCGGCTAGTTTGGTGAAACCGAGTTTTCAACGATGTCAGTATACAAGCTTCTCACTCTGGATACACAGCATGAAACACAGAATGAGATTTATTGCCAAGTAAATTTCTATTTACAAGGACGTTTGCTTTGGTGTGTTTGGTTTGTTGCTCATGATGTGGGTTTTGTGAAGGTTTAGCAATTGTCAAAAGGAAAACATTGATGAAAGAGGTATTAGTCAGTTTTCTCTGTTCATATCTACAGAGTACATTTCTTATCACAGGTCCATTCATTTTATCTAAGTGTAAAAAGGTTTCGGTTTATGGGATGAACACATTTGAATGTTTTGATCCTCAGACTCTGCACCAGAAATGATGCAACCGTTCTCTACGGTGTGATGTTTCCAAGAAGAGGATGTCCATCACTTTGAAGAAAACCACGGTGCAGTCTGCAGCTGTGAAGGAATTCCAGGAGAATCTGCTCAGCATAGAGCCGAAAGCTAAACGAATCACACGCCTGAAACTTCAATACAGAGAATACAGTACAGAGAGAGGAATACACCTTCCCTCAGTGCTGCTACCTGGGTCTGATACACATTCTGGACAAATCATCTTTTTGTTATATTCCATGGAATGCTCTTAACATCCCGATAGCAATGAATATCTGAAGTGCTTGGACAAACATGTCATCTGTGGAAGCCGTGGCGCTGTAAAAAGCACGACCAATCATCTGAGCCGGCCCGGCTAAAGTAACTGGATGGCCTACCTGCCTGTCAGCCTTCCATCTGTGCACAAACTTATCTCGTGCCCTCATTGGTCATGTGCGCGTTCGTGTGTGTTGGACGAGGGGCTCTGGAAGGAAGTGGCTGATTTTTTCCGGCTGTGTATTTTCAAATCCTAGCGCACTCGAGCTGGTTTCTCCAAAATGACCTACCCCACCTTTAAATAATGTAAAAATGTTCTAGTTAGAGCCCAAAATACAAATATGAACCTGAACATGAGCAGGATGTGTCCCTCTTTAATAATAATGATATTGTTTTTTTTATTATTCACCAAGAAATAAAATTCAATGACACAAATACGTCATTTTTGCCTGTATGGTAATAAACAGTTGCCAGGACCAGCTTAAATTGTACAAAAAGGCTGTTTTTTACTTAAATTAAACCCTTAATTGCTCAGTTTGCCCCTGAAGGCCCTCTTGTAGACCACCTGTGGCCCCATTATAAGCTCAGCAGACTGTATAATTGTTAAAATATATGTATTTATGTATCCTAATGTGAACGGGCATGAGGAGAGAGCAGCAGTGAGTTTTCTGTACCCGGCACTACGCAGATGGCCTGTGTGTATTTATAGTGTGTTGTTAAAGCTGCTGCGGTTGGAACCACAAACGCCACAGGCTTCTCTTTCTGCGGCGCAATTAAACAGCACACAGCTGATGTTGGATCGAAAACACACACCTTCAAAATGTGTTTCAAGGCAAGAGCAAGGAAAATGATCTGGAACTTCCATTTAAGATAAAGTACATACAGTATAACCCCAGTGAGACGCAATAAAAAAAAACCTGATTTATTAAAATAAGAGAAGCTACGTATATTCACTGTTTAGTATAGTGTGTATGCATTCATAAATACTTGGTTATTAAAGAAATCAACAATATCATTTGTAAAACAGTAAAAAAGTCTTCCTGGCATACTGTAGATAATCCCCAGAATATTCTTCAAAATCTATTTTTGACCCTACTGTGCTGATATTCAGGTTCATATTACCTTACCTTTCATACAAGACTCAAAACAATACATTTGAGGACATTTACTCACACAACTAATGGCCTTATACAACTTTACAAATATGCAAATATTTACTTGTAGAGTAATGAAAGATCAAATGTAATCAAATACGACTTCCAAGTGCGGTGTTTGTTCTACTAATTTCTCTTAAGTGAACATTTAATGTGACATCTGAGCAACATCAGCTAACAGTTTAGCTAATGGGCGGTGAAAGCAATTCTAGAACCCTGAAGGCAAGAGAGACTGAAAAGAGTCAAGGGAAGCTTATAAAAGTTAACAGCATTTAATTACACAAAAGATGCGGTGGTGTACAAAATGAAATGTGCGAGTGGAGGCGCTCTCCACATCCAACGAACGGTTAGTACAGGTCAGGGGGTCGAAGAGATCAATTATTGGCTTGCTCTTCCTGTTGTCATCTGAGGTCTTCTCCTATTGGCCGGCGTCGTCGGGGGGCGGGTCCAATGCAATTCCTGCCTTTTTCTGTAGCTAAATTGCATCATTCTGGCATCTGTGGTTATTTAAACATTCCCTGCTACACATTATTCAGCGTCAATAAATGAGTGCTAATCCCAGTGTGCTCAGTGTACAACATCACATGTAATTTCACCTTGGTTCAAGGTTTGAAATCGTATGATTCCGCCAGATGCTAAATGCTAACCGGAAGTGACGAATTTTCAGAATAAAAGTGTTAAGCTAATAGTGAGAACTTCCGGTTTTTCAGAATAAAACTGATTTAAATCAAATAGTGTATTTAATTCAAATTACGCCATATCAACATTGATTTTAATTTCTAACAGCGGCCAAATAGTGTTGATGGAGATTATTAGTTGACCCTGCTTTAAAGGATATTTTTGCCTTTACAAATGGTGCGCTTTATCACTGCCTGGGATTTGGTTGAAGCGCGTTTGGCTCATTTTCCATCCGAAAAACACGTCGTCTACCTGTCCTGTACCGTTTGTTATGAATTCTCTCTCTCGCGTATTCCGTTAAAACCCACCCCACCTCACACCTCGTGCTGAAACCTACCAATCAGAGGAGGGGCGGGTCTTCACACAATACGTTTGGGGAACAAAATCAAGGCGAGTGGATTTTGGAAGGCAGTGAGTGCGGACCAACGATTGAACGATAACAAGAACGGCTCTCACCAAGTACGACTCGGTTCCCCTCGTTCGTACCAAAGAGCCGTTCAAAAGAATCGGCTCGTTCGCGACCGACACATCACTAGATTTTAGCCTTTGCAGACCATTAACATGCACTAAAACCTATATAACACACTAGAGCACATGTGTCAAACTCAAGGCCCGGGGGCCAAATCAGGCCCTTGGTGGATTTAATTTCGGCCCGCAGGATAATTTCTAATTCTTATTAGATCTGGCCCTCCGGTATATTGCACGCACACCTTCTCTCCATCCTGAGGGTCTCCTCAGCTCGGAGCCTGAGCCCAAACATTGATCACCTTGCACCCAAGATGAGATGCCAAGTATCTGAACTAGCATCACAGAGCAGCACACTGAGTTTAATGGATGTTTCCTTCTGCACTTTCTCTCTCACGACAACAGGGCATGTTTGGTTTTCTCTTTGAGGGAAATAGTTTTGTTGAAGCTGTTGTTGGCCTGAGGGAAAATGTACTCACAAGAAATGACTCTGGAAAAGCTGCAGATAGAGCCATAAGAAATGAATGCAGCTGATTATTTAATGTTTAATGTTGTTTTTATAGGCAATCATTTAAGCTTTGATAGTTCCAGGTTTAATATGTACAATAAGTTCATTTCAATAAGTTCTGCAATAAACATTGAACCAGTCCGGACCTCCACTAGTACCCATTTTTTTATTTTGGCCCACTGTGTGATTGAGTTTGACGTCCCTGGGGAAAGGAAAACCTCAAAAAGCAGAACAGACTAATCAAATCTTCTTCTACTCTGCTACAGTATGAGGAGCATTTTATTAAAGTGGGTGTTGGAGGAAGCCACAGTGTCTCACAGCAGATCAGCCACAGCAGATCAGCAGCGTGTTGGAGTTCATCTATTTTATTTAATACATGCATTTTTCAGTTTTATAACGTGTGGAGTCGTTTGACAATCCCCTTTATGACCTCATTGCTTACAAACCGTACAGCAGGGCTCTGTGTTCCTGGGCTGGGGACAATTTTATTTTTTGAATTCAGTGTATCTGAACATTCATGTTTCTAATCGGTATTTATTACAATGTCAGGTTTCAGAATAAAACTAGATACAAAATGTTCATATGAAGCTTTCCTCGTTCCAGCGTTCCTCGCGACCGTGTAAACATCCGATTTCAGAGGGAAGAAAATCAAAACTGCTGCTACCCGTTTTATTTTCTTCAATGACAGCAGTGACAATAAGGCAGCAGGTGTGTACATGGAAATTGGGGAGCGTGCACGTGGTGGATGGTGTGTGCACGTGGCTGGCACAGAGCATTGGAGACGCTCCATACGAGTTTTCAGGATAAATGGACGTCAAGCTGTGCCGACACAGCATGAGCTCACTTAATCTGCTCAAGTGGAGAGTGTCAGTCATCACTGCCGGGCGGATCAGGTGTGCAGGAATGTCAAAGTGTGTGTGTGTGTGTGTGTGTGTGTGTGTGTGTGTGTGTGTGTGTGTGTGTGTGTGTGTGTGTGTGTGTGTGTGTGTGTGTGTGTGTGTGTGTGTGTGTGTGTGTGTGTGTGTGTTCTAAATGTATTTCCTCTGTGTAAGCAAGTGTGTGCGTTGTCATTAATATTTTTATTTTTCTGTGAACTTGTGTGTTGTTATTCCAGTAAAACACAAACACAAAAGAACACACACACACACACACACACACACACACACACACACACACACACACACACACACACACACACACACACTCTACTATGACAGTAAAAGGTAGCGAGCTCATCATGCTTGACAGTAAAGACATGCTACGTCTCCTGTAGGATTTTATGCCCACACACACACACATAGAAAAACACACACACACACACACACACACACACACACACACACACACACACACACACACACACACACACACACACACACACACACACACACACACACACACACACACACACACACACACACACACACACACACACACACCGCCATGCTCTACATCACTTTAAAGTGTAAATTTGCTAATTTTAGAGCTCTCCACACACAATTTTTTTTCACATTTTCAGAATGTATTTCTTTTCTTCTGTCACTTGTTGTTGATTGTGAAGTGTACATAGTGTGTGTGTGTGTGTGTGTGTGTGTGTGTGTGTGTGTGTGTGTGTGTGTGTGTGTGTGTGTGTGTGTGTTCTCGATAAATGTTCAGCTACTTTGGACTGACTGACAGAAGTAGGTCTGAGTGAGAACAGCTCTTCCCCCTCCGGCTCTTTTCCTGGTGAGATCTCCTCTTCATCCTCTTCCTCACAATCATGAAGAAGATGTTCACTCTTCTTCCTCTGTGTGTTTCTCCTCACTCTTCACTTCGCTGAGTTTTCACATCCTTTCTTTCTTTCTTTCTTTTTTACTCTCCTACTTAATTTTTCTGTGTTTTCAGACTCTGCTCTGAGTGAGAGTCATCAAATGAAGATTAAGGACGCTTCTGTTTCCACTGACAAGCACACACCCACACACACACACACACACACACACACACACACACACACACACACACACACACACACACACACACACACACACACACACACACACACACACACACACACACACTCCCCCCTCGGGAAACCTTACACAATTATGGCTAGAATGGGATTCATTCTCAGCCTTCAACAACTCATTAACTGCATATTGCAAATCGTACGTTTCAGCAGAAAGCATTGATGAGGAACGGGGGCTTTGGGAGAGGCCGGCATCGCTGTAACGTGTGTTAGGAATGTATTAGCATATCACATATAGCACACTGTATGTATATTATACATAGGAGGAAATGGGAACGATTGGCCACAGTACTTCTTTTTGAATACGTGGGGGTCAGATATTTACATGTGTTCACCATTTTATTATCTGCATGAAATCCAAGGTAGGTAGAATATAAGGACAAATACACAAAGCATATTTTAACCCTTAAATGGGCAATCACATATAAATACTTTGTAAAATGAATGGGTTGCTATTTTCTATATTCTACATATATCACACCCATATTACACCCATATTACACCCATATTACACCCATATCAGACCCATATCAGACCCATATTACACCCATATCAGACCCATATCAGACCCATATTACACCCATATCAGACCCATATTACACCCATATTACACCCATATCAGACCCATATCAGACCCATATTACACCCATATCAGACCCATATTACACCCATATCAGACCCATATTACACCCATATTACACCCATATTACACCCATATCAGACCCATATCAGACCCATATTACACCCATATCAGACCCATATTACACCCATATCAGACCCATATTACACCCATATCAGACCCATATCAGACCCATATTACACCCATATCAGACCCATATCAGACCCATATTACACCCATATATATTACACCCATATCAGACCCATATCAGACCCATATCACACCCATATTACACCCGTATTACACCCATATCAGACCCATATTACACCCATATCAGACCCATATTACACCCATATTACACCCATATTACACCCATATCAGACCCATATCAGACCCATATCAGACCCATATCACACCCATATTACACCCATATTACACCCATATCAGACCCATATCAGACCCATATTACACCCATATATATTACACCCATATCAGACCCATATCAGACCCATATCACACCCATATTACACCCATATTACACCCATATCAGACCCATATCAGACCCATATCAGACCCATATCAGACCCATATTACACCCATATCAGACCCATATTACACCCATATCAGACCCATATCAGACCCATATCAGACCCATATTACACCCATATCAGACCCATATCAGACCCATATCAGACCCATATTACACCCATATTACACCCATATCAGACCCATATTACACAATTATTACACCGTTATTACACCTGTATTTCACTCATGTTACACCGTTATTATATCATACCACTACGTCAGCAACCATTTAACCCCTATTACACCCATTTACCTCTGTTATTACAATCACATTACACATGGACACCCTGTAGAACCCTGTGAAACGACTGTAACCCCAAGGATGCAGAAACCATTTAAGGGTTAAAAATGTAGGGTTTTAATAAACACATTCACACTGCCCGTAAACCACACTGATAAAACATCCCAGTGGGTTAATGCTAACCATAGCATGTATTCCCAAAGGGTCTGATTCTGCCCACAGTGCAGCATACTGGCTATTTCAATATGTTCTAAAGTTGTTATTTGGTTGTCCTTGGCTTTGCACAACACATACCAGATCTCCAGGGAGCAGTTAGGAAGACAAGTGCCGACCCTGAAACAGAAAAAGCTACATTTACATTAATCTTCGGGTCTTCTGTATGTCTCGTTGTGTTATTTTGTTTGAGAGGTTTCTTAGCGTTTTGGTTGGAGAGACAAGTTTCAGTGTTTTGAGAGCTGCAGCTTCAGCTGATACGTGACCAGCTCATTAAAGGTTCATTGGCCCTTTGTTTCCCCTTTGGGTTCTCCTCCACACACCAGGTACTCTCAGTCAGTGCCCACGCATAAGTGTGTGTGTGTGAGTGTGTGTGTTTTATGTGTGTGTGCACGGGTTGAGAATATGCGTTGGCCTCTTGTGACACACCCTTTGTCATTGAACTGAAACAAAGAATGGAAATGATGTCTCTTGAACACAGAGCCACACACACACACACACACACACACACACACACACACACACACACACACACACACACACACACACACACACACACACACACGCACACGCACACGCACACGCACGCACACACACACACACACACGCATAAACAGCTATATTTTTGTCTTGCACCAGCGCCAGTATAAATTGATGATATAAAATAGCAGTAAAATGCAAATATATTGTATATATGCAATGTAACAAACACTCAAAGACTCTCACATGTATACACACACACACACACACACACACACACACACACACACACACACACACACACACACACACACACACACACACACACCACACACACGAGTCACTGAATCTCCAATTAGCAAATTCTTTCTCACTGGTGTTTTAATTGAAGATTGGAGATGGGATAGGTTAAAAGCGTTGTTAGTGCAGCTTGGTGGAGCAGGAGGGGGATGTGTGTGTGTGTGTGTGTGTGTGTGTGTGTGTGTGTGTGTGTGTGTGTGTGTGTGTGTGTGTGTGTGTGTGTGTGTGTGTGTGTGTGTTCCTTGCCACGTGGCAGATTAAGTGTTAAGCGCTCAGAGGGAGCCACAAAGTGATAGCATGCATTACCTTTCACCTGCAACACCCACTCAGTTAAAGACCTGCAGGACCGGAGGGAACCTTGCAGATTGCACAGGAGAGTAACTTCGGGTTATGATGGAGATCAAGGTCTTCAACACTTCAAGGCAAATAGAAATGTGAATTACACTCCAAATAAATCCTTACTTTGCACAAAGAGAAGCTTTTTTCAATACTTTGCTATTTATTTGAGTTTGTAAAGCTGAATGTTGTGGTGAACACATCCGTAAGAGGGGCATCAATTGGAACTACAAACGTTTTCAATGCAGTTACTCGGAAATTTGGTAGAGATAACAACTGTGCTATGATTATTCGTATTATTGAAGATGGGCTGCCTTGACATTTCCTTTCTGTGCCACCAGAAGCTCATAACATTTTTCAAATAAATATCTCTTAGATGGCATTTTATAGATACTCATGGTCCCCAGAGGATGAATCGTTATACATTTAGAAATCCCTTGACTTTCAAAGCCATCAAAAGTGTTGACTTTGTCTTGGATTGATTGCTAGACTCGTGGGTCACACATTTATTTCCCCCTGTGATCATTTAGGTGATCCTGACACTTCCCATTTAGAACAATTATCAAGTCCAAAGTTAGTTTTGTTTATGATCAAATACCTACGGTGGCCGACGCTGGGACCCTAGCGCTTGTTGCAGTCGGAGATTATTTTAAATGTCTCACAGACCAAATATGTTTTCGACACAATTGTGTTTTTTTATTTCCATAATTTTTGTAACTGCGTGTTTGTCCAAACGGAAATGTTTTGTGCGCGTTAATACCTGCTAAGCTCATTAAATTACCCTGAACCTCAGTTGTGCTTTGTGTTAAATGCTAATTAGCAACTACAAGAATGCTGCTGACACACTCCACTAGGATGGTGTCCACGGTAACAATCTGCTTAACATCAGCAAGTCCTCTCATTATCATCGTGAGCATGTTAGCATTTAGCTTATTGCTGTATATCCTCTCAGAGCTGGGAGTAGCTGCCTCTCTGTCTCGTTGATGGAAAAGAATCATGGCATTTATCAGAGAAAATCTGCTTCCGACTGAATGAAATTGTCGGAAAGTGACAAATTGGAGGTAACTTGTTTTCTGCCAAATGAAACAAACTGTATGGATTTATTTTCATCATTACCTCAGGGAACAGGGAAACATTTTTCCGAAGCATTTACACAAATATGATAAGTACTCTGCTAGACTCCCTTATTTCACACATGCTATCACGAGGCTTGTACTTGCCCAGGTAATAGTGTGATGAAATGATGGCTTTGGAATAAATATCCTACGGGTTTTGGCAAGCTTGGAGTTATATTCTCATGCGTATTGGACAATTCATTTATCCAGCCAAGAGGGTTTATTTCACCTAAAGGCAGATATCACCAGGTAGATGTTTATCAAACACATCCTACTCTGACGCACGGACGCTCAAACGGCGGTCAACAGACGCTGAAGGTAGGCGTTGTTGGTGCCGGTCCTCCAGGATTAGAGCGCAAAAAAACTTTTTTTTTTTTTTGTCTTCACTCTAAAATGAATGATTCCCCTTATGGGGACCTCCATTATGTCCCCATAAGGGAGGCGAGTCCCCACATGTGATTGTGTGAACAGATTTAGGTCCCCACAAGTATAGTAATGCTAGGCCACACACACACACACACACACACACACACACACACACACACACACACACACACACACACACGAGACACACACACACACACACACACACACACACACACAAACACACACACACACACACACACACACACCCACACAAAGTGATACATTATATTGTTGTGCTCTGTGGATCTTTGTAAATTGAATTGATAACAGAAGACGGAGAGGAAGAGATCAAGAGGAGAAAAGAGGGAAACTGGGTCAGGCAGGAGAGTGAGGAGGTGGAGCAGAGGGGAGGACTGGACTGTAGAAACATTATTGACACCCCCTCTCTCCCCCCTCTTCTCCTCCCCCCCTTCAGCATCCGCCCCCGAGTCTCTGACCAGCAATTACACCTCTCCACATTATGATCCATGCCGGCAGAGTGGACCTGCAGATAGATGGAGATGGATTGAGCTGCATCTCCTCCCTCTCCCCCTCTCTCTCTCCCTCTCTCTCTCTCTCAGGGTTGCCGATGGAGACAGATGGCGTGGGGCCCCTGGCCTCGGCCCCTGCAGATTGATTATTGATCTGCAGGACAGAGATGGATCGAGGGGTGGAGAGGAGGAGGAGCAGAAGTGGGAGGGTTTCAAGGAATTTATGTTTTAAGAGTGAGGCTGATGGATGGCAGGATGGGGAGAGGAAGAAGACGAGGTGAGGAAGAGGAGAGGGAGGTGAGGAGGAAGGTTTTCTTCAGCTCACTCATCACCTTCAGAGGGAGCTATTGACTAAGCTGCAGATTTATGGTCCAAATCTTTTGAATTCTGTTCAGGATTTTCAAGTGACAGCTCATTCTTTGTCAATAAATGTCCCACCCTCTCTTCAGAGAGATGTGAATCACTGCAAGGCTTATCTGGAAAGTTCACTTTCTTTTTTGAATGACGGAAAAATAACCGTCATGTGGAGGCGTGGAGGCGTTCAGGTGGAGTCTCAGTTGTTGCATGATTCATTTTGAGTCATCTTAACTTTTCTGTAAGACTTTTAAGGGCCAACTCAAGACCACACTTTTTAATTTGGCTTTTAATTGAATGTTAACTTTTTTTTTTAAAATATTTTTCATTTTTTTATTTTCTGAAATTCCATAATATTTTAGGTCTTTGATCAAACATTCTTTTGTGTAACTTGGCCATTAAATAATAATAATAAAAAAATAGCACTTGGATAAAATCATCAGCTAAATGTAATTTAAGTGTAAGTGTCTATTTTGTATTCAAACTTTCTTTTTATGCCATCACTAAAAAATCTTCTTTTATTCAGTCCTGAATCTTTTGACCAGTGTTCAATCAATCTGATGATGGATTTGGAGGAGGGGTTGCTATTGCTTTTATTTAGTTTGTTTCCCGGCTTTCCCACTTGGTTCGTGAAGCACTTTTCCTTTTGTGTATGAAGTGCTATCTAAACAAAGTTTGATCTATTAATTCACAAATGAACTATACAGCTTTAAACTCACACTCCCTTTTCTTCATGTTTACATTTACCACCTGTGGGTGTGGGCTAGTTGTGTGTGAGTGGTGTGTGTTGGCCTGCTGATGTGTAGGAGGTGAAGTCTTCAGACAGATGCCATCAGCGAGGAGAGAGAGAGAGAGAGAGAGAGAGAGAGATATGCTTTACTGCAGAGCCAAGAGGTCAAGCTGCAATCTTCACTGTCTCTCTCTTATTTCCCCCTCAGCCGCTGCACCTTTCATCCTCTCTCTGTGTGTGTGTGTGTGTGTGTGTGTGTGTGTGTGTGTGCTCATTTACTCCCGTTGCACTCCTTCAGTGTGTGTGAATGGAACAGAAGGAGCCTGTTGGCTGCGGGGTGTGAGTGTGCTGGAGGCAGATACTGGAGGAAGTAAACGACATGCAGGCATCTGTCCAGCTCTGAGTTCACACTGGAGCCATCACTGGTGTGAGCCCAACGTCTTTATTTGACTTCAAATGATTATATTCATCTTTGAATATTTACTGAAGTGTGCACACACACCCGAGAAAGACATCATTTGGGTAGACAAACCCTGACTTTCAGAATTAGAATCAGAATTAATTAATTAATTAGGAAATGCACGGTGTTACAGCAAAAGTGGCATAGCAGGTAAAAAGAAAAATGTATTAAATATGGAGAAAGAAAAGGCATGTAGTCATATCATTAAAAAAGAAAGGCAAATAAGGTAAGATATACTTTATTAATCCCAATGTGCTGCAGCAGCATAAAACAAAACAAGACATTGCACATAATGACAAATTAAAAGAGTACAATATAGGCAGGATATTATTTATTTACATCAAGTTTGCATGCAATGGAATATTCAATTAAATATAAATATAAAATGTAGTGTTGTAAAATGTACTAAAAACACTACTTAATGCCCAGAAGTCTTTTAACTTGTTTTAGCACCTACCGTATTTACAATGCTGTTTTTAAACTATCTTTTTTATGCATGGTTTTTATGAATCTGTTATTCCATTATGTTCGTTTCAGTCAGACAACTCACGTGTTTCTTTAACATGTTTACTGGAAGCATCGTATAGTTGGGTTTGGCGACTAGGCTCGGGCCTGATCACTCCACAGATATACATAGCACGATGAGTGATGATTAAATAACTAACCCCTGAGCCTACAGGTGGAAGCTGGGGTGGAAGCTGGGGTGGAAGCTGGGGTTGAATTTGGGGTGGATGCTGGGGTGGATGCTGGGGTGGAAGCTGGGGTGGAAGCTGGGGATGGAGCTGGGGTGGAATTTGGTGTGGATGCTGGGGTGGAAGCTGGGGTGGATGCTGGGGTGGAATCTGGGGTGGAAGCTGGGATGGAAGCTGGGGTGGATGCTGGGGTGGAAGCTGGGGTGAATGCTGGGGTGGATGCTGGGGTGGATGCTGGGGTGGAAGCTGGGGTGGAAGCTGGGGTGGATGCTGGGGTGGAAGCTGGGGTGGAAGCTGAGATGGAAGCTGGGGTGGAAGCTGGGGTTGAATTTGGGGTGGATGCTGGGGTGGATGCTGGGGTGGAAGCTGGGGTGGAAGCTGGGATGGAAGCTGGGGTGGGAGCTGGGGTGGGAGCTGAGGTGGAAGCTGGGGTGGAGCTGGGGTGGAAGCTGGGGTGGAAGCTTTGTGGGAGCTGAGGTGGAAGCTGGGGTGGAGCTGAGGTGGAAGCTGGGGTGGAGCTGGGGTGGAAGCTGGGGTGGAAGCTTTGTGGGAGCTGAGGTGGAAGCTGGGGTGGATGCTGGGGTGGAAGCTGGGGTGGAAGCTGGGGTGGAAGCTGGGGTGGAAGCTGGGGTGGATGCTGGGGTGGATGCTGGGGTGGAAGCTGGGGTGGAAGCTGGGGTGGAAGCTGGGGTGGAAGCTGGGGTGGATGCTGGGGTGGAAGCTGGGGTGGAAGCTGGGGTGGAGCTGGGGTGGAAGCTGGGGTGGAAGCTGGGGTGGAAGCTGGGGGTGGAAGCTGGGGTGGATGCTGGGGTGGAAGCTGGGGTGGAAGCTGGGGGGGAGCTGGGGTGGAAGCTGGGGTGGAAGCTGGGGTGGAGCTGGGGTGGATGCTGGGGTGGAGCTGGGATGGAAGCTGGGGTGGATGCTGGGGTGGAAGCTGGGGTGGAAGCTGGGGATGGAGCTGGGGTGGATGCTGGGGTGGAAGCTGGGGATGGAGCTGGGGTGGAATTTGGGGTGGATGCTGGGGTGGAAGCTGGGGTGGATGCTGGGGTGGAAGCTGGGGTGGATGCTGGGGTGGAAGCTGGGGTGGAAGCTGGGGTGGATGCTGGGGTGGAAGCTGGGGTGGAAGCTGGGGTGGAAGCTGGGGTGGAAGCTGGGGTGGATGCTGGGGTGGAAGCTGGGGTGGAAGCTGGGATGGAAGCTGGGGTGGAAGCTGGGGTGGAAGCTGGGATGGAAGCTGGGGTGGAAGCTGGGGTGGAAGCTGGAAGCTGGGGTGGTGGTGGGGCAGCAAGCAGCAGCGATGTGGAAGGAGCTGCAGAATAGCAGCAGCAAGCAATGCATAGGGAGAGATCTGGCAGGTTAAATAGAGCGGCGTATTAAGGAGACTCTGTTTGGTTGGTTGGAGAGTGGCAAGGGGCGTTATGTGTGAATGCAGCACAAGTGCTCGAGTTGACTGCCTGAACTAGCTCGCAGGCTTCGCCCCATTTATTGTCTTCCTTTCTATTGTCTTCTTAGTGTTAATGATGAAGTAAAGCACTTTGCCTCTGCGTCTGAAAATGTGCTATATAACGCACCTTGCTGTACCTTACCTTACAGATAAGTACACAATGGTTAAAAATGAGTAGCAGCAATTACAAAAAAGTGATATAAGTAACATGTCCAACTGTGTTTTTAGTTTTTCTTCTTCTGTCTTCTTTTCAAGGCGGTTTCAACACATGTTCTCCAGCCCCCAGGCAGAGTGGGAGTATAGTGTCCCAGGAGGAGGCCTCTCTGTGGGCTTCAGTCAGTGGGAGGACAGCATGGAGATCTTCTGGGGCTCAATCTGCCCCCGGAGGCTTTATGTAGCCGCTAACAGCCTGCAGGTAAACTGCTAAATTAACGTCACACACACACACACACACACACACACACACACACACACACACACACACACACACACACACACACACACACACACACACACACACACACACACACACACACACACACACACACACACACACACACACACACACACACACACACACACACACAATATGATGTCATACCAAAGTAAACTGTCCTTTAAGCTGCTATATAGAATATTGCATTGTACTTACTGTACAGTGGATCAAATGTGTATTTTGAAACAGATTAATCATAGTACAAGTGCTCTAATCCATTGTCAGGAAAATTTTGAGTAAGTATTGAAACAATATTAAATGCGAGTTTGGCGCATTTTCATCGACTGGTTTGGAGCGTTTTGTCATAAATCCACCCTAAAGCAAAGTAGAAAGTATTTACTAGCCAGCATTAAGCCCCTTTAACACTTCCCAAAAAACATCCACTAACCTCTTTTCTTTTGTCTTCAGTGGGACGGTACGGAAGAGGATTAGGGCTACATTAATTATTTTTTAGGGAGGATTTGAGAAAAAAAATCTGAATTCTGACTTTAATCTCAGAATTCTGACTTTTTTCTCCCAAAGAATTTTTTTTTTTTCGTCTGAGATTAAAGTCGGAATTCCGATTTTTTTCTCAGAACAAAATTTAATTACATTTTTTTCAAATCCTCCCCAAAAAAATAATTCATGTGGCCCTACAGTAATCCTCTTCCGTATTTTCTTTTGTACGGACTGGTGAAGGTGTAATAGAGACTCATTTGATACAAAAAGAAAGGCAGTCACATGCTGGGCTTGTTACTGACTGCAGGGTAAAGGCACTGGTGCAAAGTGTCACATCAACACAACTTCAACAAACACATGTTTCATGGTGCCATGTAATGTGGGAGCGTTGTTGCTCAAAATATCTGTATTCATTTAATATTTATTACATAATTGAAGCGCTTATCCACAGCCCATGAAGCACAAGCTGGTGGACCAGTCTTCTACAGTTTAGCTTGAGTGTGTAATACATCTTGACGTTTAGCAAGTTAGTGTTTACAGCGTTAAAAGGCTGCTTTCAGCCACATTACACATGCACATCTCCAGGATTGACTGTGTGGCAGTGGGGTTAATGACGTTTCTCTCTGCTACGCCACAGAGGAGAATGATCTAGTGAAGCGGGAGATAGCGGCCTCTCTTTCTGAGTGTCAACAAACAGTGGGGGGGGGGGTCCTCCATAAGATGTAGCTGGCCATATTTAGCTGCATTATGCCGCCGTCTCACCAGCGTTTGGTGAAAATGCAATCAGCTACACCGCGTAGGAAAATGAGAGAGAACATGTGAGCAAACATTTATACATCCGTGGAAGACTCTCACCAGGATACACATCAACAATCATTCTCATAAATACATACAAATAACTTTGCTGGTCGGCTTTAAAAGAAGTTTCCCATCCCTCAGATCACAGTCGGGGGTGCGTAGATTCTCCCCGAGTCGCTGCAGTCGGTGAAGGATGGAGGGAAATTGTGCAAATTAGGTGAAGAGAAGAAGAGGATGAGATAGTGTGCGGCAGAATGCGAGGAGAAAAGAAGTGTGAAATGTCCCAGAGGCCTCCTGGTGTATCAAAGAGCATGGCTAGCTGTGTGTTTACCAGCTCGTCAACAACACACACACACACACACACACACACACACACACACACACACACACACACACACACACACACACACACACACACACACACACACACACACACACACACACACACACACACACACACACACACACACACACACACAGCCTTTAGATAATCGCTGAGGAAATCTCTCTCTTCCATTTAAGTAGATAGACATTGTGTTGCTTTTTAATCCATATTGAGATATCATGTCCATGGAGGGGAATGCGGGAATGTGAACAATGTGGATGATCTTCTCTGTGTGTGTGTGTGTGTGTGTGTGTGTGTGTGTGTGTGTGTGTGTGTGTGTGTGTGTGTGTATATGTACATGCTATCAAAAGAGCGTGTTGTGGAGGAAATGTTTTATTCACTTGCCATACTGATGTTCCTGTCTAAGACATCAGAGAGAGAAAGCACCGTCGGCCGACAGGTGCAAACATGCTACAACACTTCCTTCAGGAGAATGGGCAGCATTTTTTCAAAATTGTGCGAATAAATAAAACACAAATGTTCAAAAACCCATGCAAATGAAGATACATCTTCACCAACTTGACAACACGTGTGCAGCGTTTACTAATAGCGATGCTTAAACGAAACACGGGGACTCACACAGCTGGTACCGGAGCGCTTGTTGACGTTTGGGGATTAAAAAGTTGGCCAACTGTCACTGTTGGTAGTGTTATGGAATAATTCTTCCTTACTCCTAAGATATTTAACCTTATTGCCTGTTGACGTTAATAACCAACCCTGATTCTGTTATCTCCTTTAAAGAATGTGCTGCTGCACTTATTCTCAGTTTTATGACCGGTCAACTCTCAGTCACAGAGCCTAACGGCCCGTCCACACTATAGCTTCAAAAAAAGCTTGGAGCTGGGCGTGTCTGAAGCTTGGGGATTTTATTCGAGCACCGCGACCAACAACCAATCACATGAATGTCCCGCCCCCGGCATACAAAGCAAAAAACCCTGGGGATTTTATGCGAGCAGTATATATATATATGAACTCCCCAAACAGGCAAAAACCTACCAGTTTCACCCACTGTCTCTGCCACCTCCCTCCATGCCTGGTTCCTCCGGTTTGTATCCCAGTAAATAGTTCTGGTCGTAAAGAACCGGGTGATTTGCTACCGTAATTTCTCGTTTGGAAAATGAGGAAATGAACTGCGGTCTGGCTCTCCCAGCTTGCACGTGGTTTGATTGGCTAGCGCTTGAAGTGTCAGATTTGCATAAACGGGATTTGATTGGCTGACGCTGGCTACTCCGGCGTCTCCGGCTTCAGAAGTTGAACATTGTTCAATTTTTGCAGCCTGAAACGCCAGGAAAGCTCCGCTCTGCTACCCACAATTCAGTTCGGCGAAAAGCGAGGCAACGTGACGTCACCCCAATTCAAAGTGAATGGGCAGACGCGTTGGAAACCTTTTTTGAAGCTGTCGAAGCTGTAGTGTGGACGGGCCGTAAGAGTCAGGCAAGTGATTGAGTATCTCCAGATGTTGGGGATATCTCCAGTGTTCCCAGGTGTTTACGCACCATCCCCCAATATGTTGATTAACTCTCTGCAAACTAGTTAAAAGGTCTATCGAGAGAGAGACTGGGCAGAATTGATGTGGCAACCGACCGGTGCAGTCAGAACCTCTGGCTGCTTTGACTTGTGATATGAATTCTCCGGCCGATATTTGTAATAAACTACCAGTGTTTGACATCAAAGCTCCAACTCTCCTTTTGTCTCTCTGAGTCCTGACTCTCCATTGCTGTAGGAGTTTCCCTTACAGGTAGAAACGTACCTAAAATTGAAGTTTTATTGTCCTATTTTAACAATGAGATCACATGATTCCTTTGGATATTATTGCAGATCTGCTGTAAGCTAACTAGCTTACCTAGCTAACCTAGTCATTTCAGATATAGCCTACTGTCAAAACACTTGCTGTTGTGAAGCAGACAAACTTCACCAACAGTGACAGTTTGCCAACTTTATAATCCATAAACATCTTCATTTGCATTTGTGTTGGCACATTTGTGTTTTTCTATGTGCATCGTTTTGGAAGCTGCAGAGCGTGTCTTCTATTTGAAAAGTTTTGGTTCGGTGTAGCTCGTTTGCACCTGTAGGCCACCGTAAGAAAGAGAGAAAGAGAAATAATGGCACGGTAAACATTTGAAGCCACGCAGATAATGATAGACAACACTAAACAACTGGAGGCTTGTGTGTGTGTCACTCCAGCAGCTGGGTAAAGTGTGTGTGTGTGTGTGTGTGTGTGTGTGTGTGTGTGTGTGTGTGTGTGTGTGGTGTGTGTGTGTGTGTGTGTGTGTGTGTGTGTGTGTGTGTGTGTGTGTGTGTGTACAAAACTGTTGTTGTGGATCTGAAGTGACACATCCCTTTAAAGTCCTTGAACGGGGTTGGAAAGTGTTGGTTGTAGGGTGGTGTTGTTTGTTTGTGTGTGTGTGTGTGTGTGTGTGTGTGTGTGTGTGTGTGTGTGTGTGTGTGTGTGTGTGTGTGTGTGTGTGTGTGTGTGTGTGTGTGTGTGTGTGTGTGTGTGTGTGTGTGTGTGTGTGTAGGGGCCAGAGGGGAGACACATTTCTCCCCCATGTTTGATGTGAGTGGTGGTGAGATGAGTTATATATGACTTGCTGCGAGAGAGAGAAATGCATTTATCTTTTCAGGAAAACTGGGGGGTTTCACACATCGTACACACACACACACACACACACACACACACACACACACACACACACACACACACACACACACACACACACACACACACACACACACACACACACACACACACACAGTTAAAATAAATAATTCTCTACCAGCGTCGAGTGCTAATACAAAAAACTCAGTGCATCAATTTTAAACACAAAATAAGAATCAGTCTCAGTCTAGTTCATCATTCAGCATCTCTCAGAATACAAATGATCCCTTTGGTAAAAGTGATTATGTTTTGTAAACCAAGGACTCAGGTTAATATTCCCGCCTCTGCTATCATTCATAGCAACAGTAAACAAGGAAGCTGTATTAAGATGCATTATGTGGTAAGAGCAGATGTAAGATGTATCCCTTTTGTCAATCTGTGATGAATATTCGACATTTTACAATAGAATAAAACATGTCTGCCTTCATAGCAATACGTTATCACAGAAGTGTTTGTTTTTGTTCTGCCTCAAAGACTCAACCAATGTCGCTCCACTGAAAGCATTTTGCCTGAATTGCTTAAAGTATTGCATGGCCCTTATTCTTGATAAACATGTAGGAGTAGGTCAAGTTCAGCCATTCCAGTCCTAATGTAAAAATATGAGATTTCTTTTTATCTTCCGGTGCTTTCACCGCCACCTCCCCTTCGATCTGCGCTCTGAAAGCTTGACAGCGATGAACGTCCTTGATAGAATTATGCATTTCCTCCCACTGTGAGTGGTGTGTCAATACTGAGACATGTGACAACAAGCCTTTCCTCTCAGTTGGAGCATCTTTGTCTCCTTTTTTTAGCTGTATATCTTTCTTTCTCGTTACCCTCTTTCTTCTGTGGAGTGAGAAAGGGGAGGTGCAGATGCTCCTCTGAATACGAATTTAGGAGGAGCTCGATATTGTCTGTGAGCTTGATGAAAGCCGGGAGAACAGACTAAAGAAAACTGTGGACAGAATAGAAGAAAAGAGGTTAAAAAAAAAGGTGAATAATGTATATTGCCGGCCTCCTAATGCTTTGCTGTTTAATACCGGGCTAAATCCCTCAACTTCTCGTAAAAACTTCAACAATTTCGCAGTCGAGTAATCTTCCGATTTAATAACCTTAAGCTTCCCTAGCTCCATAAATCTGACGTTCTTACGCCTTTCCCTCCCCAACCTCGCCCTCCCTTCCTCGTCCTCTCTCCTTCCTTCCCTCATTCCAAGCCTCTGTGCATTTTATCTCCATAATAGCACAAAGCGGCGCGAGCAGGCTCGGTGGGAGAGATAAGGGAAATTCCTGCCCGTATTTTAATAGCTTCGCTCAGCTATCTCTTCCTACCAACTCCTCAGGAGCTGCCAGCCAGCAAACTCACCTTGGACGCAGCACCCAGAGGAGAGTCCTACAGAAAGGCCTGGTGTGTGTGTGCGTGTGTGCGTGTGTGTGTGTGTGCCTGTGTGTGTGTGTGTGTGTGTGTGTGTGTGTGTGTGTGTGTGTTGTTTCAATTAATGCTCCTGAATGAGCGTCTATGAGTACATAATAAATGCAAGTGACTGCTCTAGGACTCGTCATTTTGTGCCTTTGACTGCTGACACATAGAATAGAATTGGGAGGGATGAAACCCTCGTTAATGGTCACACATGCAGAGCACACCACACACAGTGAAATGTGTCCTCTGCTTTTAACCCATCCTAGTACCAGGGGAGTCTAGTACTAGGAGCAGTGGGCAGCTATTGCACAGTGCCCGGGGAGCAATGGGAGTGAGGTGGGAAGGGGGATGTCCGGTGCCTTGCTCAAGGGCACCACGGCAGGGCAGAAGGTGAACTGGGACCTCTTCAAGTAGAAGTCCACTCTCCATATTTAGGTCAGGTCGGGGACTTGAACCGGCGACCCTACGGCTCACAGTCCAAGCCCCTACTGACTGAGCCACTGCCGGACATTTCCACATAAATGTGTGTTCTTTTCTTCATTAATCCAGAATGGGAAATCCCAGATTACATTCAATATCAACGAATGGCTGTTCAAATATTTACAAACGTAAACGTAGGCTCTGGCATTGTATTTGAACACAAGACTAGATCCCTAATTACATTCATATTGGAAAAAACATGTAGCCTGTTTCCTTCAGTGTCTATATTCAGTGTCAGTGCAGGAAGCATTTTGCCCTTTACGGCCACTCGGCACCATTTGACCACATGTTGACAGATGATAATTGGGCTTGTATTTGTGAGACACATCCACTGCCGGCTGATTTACAGCTTTGATGAACAAAAGCATGATGTGTTCCTCAAACAGCTGTTTAGAAAAATGTGTTTATGATCCGTGGCTTCACAACATTTCCCCCAACTTTTGGCAGGTGCAGCTTTTGTGCTAGGAGGCTGAAATTTGGCTCGGATGTCAAGTGTGGTGAGATTGTGTGTGTGTGTGTGTGTGTGTGTGTGTGTGTGTGTGTGTGTGTGTGTGTGTGTGTGTGTGTGTGTGTGTGTGTGTGTGTGTGTGTGTGTGTGTGTGTGTGTGTGTGTGTGAGAATCTATGCACAAACATAATTACAGCCATTGCAAATTTGCGCTTTTAAATGGCTATTTATTCATTTCAAAGAGAACAGGAAGTGAAAGAAACCTTCCCTCTCAGTCAAAACAACAAAAGTTTCTCAGTAAAAAAAGGGGAAAAGAGTTCATAAGCATAATACTAGATATAAAAAAATGTAGGAAATGTAACGTGTAAAATCTAGTCATGACTGATGATAGAAATAACAAGATTTCTGAGGGTTACGTAAGTCCTTGTCTGATCACAGACATCCACACATATTTATTAAGAGAGGCATCAACATCCGGTATAAATCCTCACATTTCCCTCTTACTATACTTATATTCAGATTTCTCTAATGCCAAAGTGCTTAATTCATTTCCTAGAATTAGGTTTTAGGGATTATCCTTCCCTTTCAAAGCAATTACATGTTTGGCTTGTAACAGACATAAATGTATTAATTTGCACTCCCCAGGGTTTATACAGTATACATGTGTAATAAATACATTATAGCTTCAATGGGAAGCACTGCCAATCTGTCATTTTAATATCAGTTCAACAACCTCTTAACAAAGCATCTGGAAATACATACAATGAAACAAGGCCATTATTATAATTAATATAGATGTCAGACTATTGGGATTAAAATGGTGTTATTATAATGGAAGAATTCCTTTTGGGGGATTTGTTTTGATGATTTAAGTGATTTTTGATGTTAAACTTAAATAATAATGTCATGGCTCAACAGATATTCCTCACAGCCGTTGACATGCCTACACATTTATATCATAGAAAACTGACATTAAGTGAACTTGTTATATCGCACCGTCTGTAGGCGCTTTGACGAGGCAGAAGGTAAAAATGGAGTAAACACAAACGCTCCTATTGGCTAGCGCTCCATCACATTGTACGTGATAGGCTAAGGGACGGGACCTCTCTAAGCTGTTGAGCAATCAGAACAGAGCCGGCCAGATAACCAATCAGAGCAGACTGGGCTCTGGTTTCAGACGGAGGGTGAAAAGAGGTGCTGCAGCACAGGCAGTGTGAGAAAAATAAAGAGCTTTTTGAACATTAAAGCATGGAGACATGTCCCAGTAGAGACACTACATACTGATATACACCTGAACATCAGCAGGAGAGGACTCTTTAAAGTAGAGACACTACATACTGATATACACCTGAACATCAGCAGGAGAGGACTCTTTAAAGTAGAGACACTACATACTGATATACACCTGAACATCAGCAGGAGAGGACTCTTTAAAGTAGAGACACTACAAACTGATATACACCTGAACATCAGCAGGAGAGGACTCTTTAAAGTAGAGACACTACATACTGATATACACCTGAACATCAGCAGGAGAGGACTCTTTAAAGTAGAGACACTACATACTGATACACACCTGAACATCAGCAGGAGAGGACTCTTTAAAGTAGAGACACTACATACTGATATACACCTGAACATTCTCAGAATATGTATGTCCTCTTTAAGCAGATTCTAATGCC
>NC_136912.1:93525392-93526484 GCF_949606895.1 Notothenia rossii
ACACACACACACACACACACACACCTAACACAACTTCCTACTTAAATGCACATTAAGCTGTTTGCCCAGAACTGGTGAGAGTTGGAGAGAGATCCAGAGAAACACAGAAGCTGAAGCAACAAACACACATTTGGTGTTTGTTGGGAAGCCAGATTTAAAAGCAGGCCAGTCACCACACACACACACACACACACACACACACACACACACACACACACACACACACACACACACACACACACACACACACACACACACACACACACACACACACACACACACACACCTTATACAACATGATTACATCCTCACTTCGAGTGAGGAGATGAAGCGCTTCTGACAAGCTGCTTTCTCCAGCATTGTACCAAGAGTGAACCACGATGTGTGTTCATGTTGCATGAGGATACATCGGTGTGTGTGTGTGTGTGTGTGTGTGTGTGTGGCCTAGTATTACTATACTTGTGGGGACCTAAATCTGTTTACACAGTCACGTGTGGGGACTTGCTTCCCTTATGGGGACAAATTGGAGGTCCCCATGAGGGGAATCATTAATTTTAGGGTGAAGATTGGTTAGGTTTAGGATTAGGGTTAGGTTAGGTTAAGTCTCCAGGAAATGCATGTAAGTCAATGCAATGTCCCCTGAAGCGATGTATACATGGTATGTGTGTGTGTGTGTGTGTGTGTGTGTGTGTGTGTGTGTGTGTGTGTGGGGAGTTGCTGTGGGTGGGGAGGGGGCTGAGGATTGAAGAGTGGAAAGAAAGAAGTAAAAGGGAAAAACGAGGAGCTGGGGAGGGATTAAAATGCTGACATTCTGCAGTTCTCATCGCCCAAAAATACACAACCCTCTCTCTTTCTCTCTCCCTCAGTCTCCCCTTCTCTCCCCCTCTCTCTCTCCCCCCCACTCTGGTTTGGCAGTATGCTCTGGCAGTTTTGGGGTAGAGAGGATTTGCCTGTAAGTCACTCAGCTTTTATGTAATAGTCGTTTGCAGCGTTCCAGGGAAGCTTCTGTGGAGATGCGACTGAATCGAGGAGTGAGCTCGGCTGACTGCAGCTTCCGGGGCTCGTTACAGGAGGAAGGTCCCAGAGAGGAGG
>NC_136912.1:93526684-93639184 GCF_949606895.1 Notothenia rossii
CCTTTGAGCTCCATGCTGTTTCAGAGATAATCCTTGATAATCCATGATATGGCGTTTCATCACGGCAGCATTTAGTTTAGACAGTAGCTGCCGGGTCCCGCATGAGCTCAGACCCCTCCTCTTTTATTTTAATCAAATCTTTTTTATTTGTAAAGCTTTATACCCCAAATCAGCCCTTTTGACACAGGAAGTGAAATAGAGGGATATGAGGCATGGCTAGAATGGGTGATCTGTTTGGTATTTTGAGCAAAACACTTCATAGACATGTTTTTTATATTTTCTTTATGACCTAAAAGCCTAAAAATAGCATGATAGGTCCACCTTAAGTGAGTAATTCTTCCAACCCTGACATGTAATGGCGTATATAGCTGTTATACAATTTTTAAATGGTAAAAACATGGCTATGAAACTTATTTTTCAGTTCCCTTCTTTACATGAGGAAGACAACACTCATCTTTCAATCGACAATGGGTCACCGATAGACCGTCAGATTACAAATACATTTGCAATTGAACTGCGGATTGTAAACTGTGTTCGTTATTCTCCCGTCCAGGAGAGAAGCTTTAAAAGGAGACTAAATGGAGTCTCTGTGAAAGTTCAATTGGGTACTTTAATTTAAAAAGGCGCGGGTTGGTCACAAGCATGATATTGTTCAGTCAGACAAACAGCTGTGATCCGCTCCTCGTTAGGAAAGAGAAGCGGTGGATCTCTCCTCCGGTGCTGTTATATATCCTCTGCTGGCTCCTCCCCGCCAGCCGGCTCGCCTCGTCTCCAATGTCCGTTGTTGCATTTAAACAGAGGATAGGTTCTTTTCACATTCAATATATGCTCAACACGCCTTTTCTCCTCATATTCTCTTTCATCACTTTTCATGTAACACATTGTAAACGCTGTAATCAATACTCTAAAAAAATACTTCTCGGCTCGTTTGGATTCCGGTCATTCCGGATGTTGTCACATGCTACTCTCGTCTGTAAACAATAATGTATTCAAATAAACTGTACCTTCATTTAATATTCAGCATGGTAGTATCTCCACATCTATCGTTGTAGTGTTAAATCAGTAGGCTTCGGTTTGCACCACTCCATGTCATTTCGCTACTAAATTCACCTCTTTAGGAAATCGTATGTTAGCCACATGCTAAATGCTAACCGTAGATGAAGGATTTTCAGAATAAAAGCTTAACTGCTTGTGCACAAGAATTTCTGTTTTTTTCAGTATAAAAGAGCATTAAAACTGACGGCATGTTTAAACTACATTTCCCCATTAAAACATTGATTTTAATTTCTAACAGGAGCTATTGCTATTGTGTGTGTTCACAGTTTTGAGATACTAGTTTACTCAACATATTGCATGGTATAGCGTTAGCATGTAGCGCTGGTGGACAGTCTCACGGCAGATATTGAGTAAGAACATGTTTTTATGAACCACACAGCTTCCGGTCTTCCTATAACACGTAATGTCGTGAGACTACCAAAATAAATACATTGCTTTTAAAATCGTAATGTGCAACACGAAAAAAAGGGGAAAATCGTGTTGGTGAACACGAATCAATAGATTAAATATCGTGTTGGTGAACACGAAATGCCGTGAGACCTGGTTGGCATTACAGATGGAAACATTTCAGTTGTGGTTTTTGCTCGAAAAAGTTCAGAAATGCCCGCAAACTTGTGTCCTTCATCTTGTTTGTCCCCATGCACATACTGGAGACAACACTTCACACACAACATTGGAGGAACATTTTCTCCCAAAGCTCTCATAAGCCTCGGCTTCAAAGCTAACAGTCTCACATTGTGCTGCTCAGCTTGCTTTGTCAAAGAAACTGTGCTTCATGTTTCTGCTGTGTTGTTGCAGCGCTCATGTTTGATGGTCCAATTACAGAAAATGGCCAAGAGAGCTGTTTATCCAGTGTGTGTTTTCAAGTAAAGCCAGTGATTCAATGGCAGCAGATAATTGCGCATAAATTGGGATTTTTAACACTTTCTAGTTTTTGGTTCCTGCTGATTTCTGTGTCCATTCTGTCGCCAAATCAGCTCAGAGGTTCACAAGATCGCGTAAGCCCAAATCTCCATTCAGGAGAAAAGCTTTTGGATAATCCATGTGATGTCTTTGTGTCGAATGCACTTGACCAGTAGCGTCAAGGAAACTGGGGAGTTTAAAGACATTTGTTTGAAAAGGACATTGCCTCCTTCATTTCTCTTCTGACCGTAAAACGCGTAGTCGGGCTGAACTCCAGAATCCCTCTGGCTTCATATGAACTCAATCAAAACGGCTTCTGACTCTGGGCCTGGCTAATTGCTGGTTAATCACTTCCTCAGACACAGGTCATAGTCAGAGTCTGAGCCAAGTATTAACATTAGCTCATCTTAGCTGACAGAAACTGAACCTGAAGACTTTTTCAAAAGAGTTTGGGTTGTGTTTGACTCGGTGCCATATGTATTTTTACATCACATGCATGCCTTTGTGTGTCAGTGCTTTTCACATTGTAATATATCCTCAAATAATCCCTTTCACCATTTTGACACCTTGTCTGTCTAGCCTGAAAATGGGAGCAAATGCATCTTCCCGTTCCTCCTCAGATATTGATAGCAGCATTAAAGGTGTTTGATCCTCTCTTTTCTATGCTGTCAGAGCTTCACATACTAAATGACATCAACTGTGGAAGACGTTTATTGTGAAAAAAACTGACAGGAAGTGCAGGAACTAATGCTAGTAGGGATAACCATATACCAACACTTTGATATGTTTGGATGCACTGTGTGGAGAACTGGTAGAAAGAAGAAGCAGTCAGTTTAGGATAAGACACACTCATATATTTCTAATTCAATCAGATTTACATTCAAGTGTATCGTAGGGAATGTGTACTGTTGTATGGTGTTGTATTTCTGAAACGTTATGTGAGCCTAAATGCCTTTACCTCAGAATTAGTTTTTTTTTGTATCTTTTTTTTACTGGTTTCCATAGCAGTATGAGTGGCAGAATGGATAGCTTTAAAGAAAACCTTTTATAAACCCAATTAATTTTACATTCAACCTCAAGAGGATGACAACAAGCTGTGTTGTATTGAAGAAATAGGTCAAACACATTTTTACATTTCTGAATTTGTGTATAAAACAAGAAATAATATGATAAGAATCTGCAGACAGTCATTACTGGGCGTTTGAGGTTGATGATCTCAACATGTTGTTTTGGACATTTATGTGACTTCAATTTACAAAATGATCCACGCATTCAGGGCTCATTTTGTCACTGACAGTAATGGGTAGAGTAAATACAAATGGTAATTGAGTGAAACAACTTCTTGAGTAAGGGTTACAAATAAAAAAAAACGACTCAAGCCGTGATTTACTTCATTAAATTCAATGTATTTATTAAAAAGGTTATCTTATCCGTCAGGACAATGTGTGTGTGTGAGCTCAGTTAAATATACGTTTCTTTTTAATCAGAATCAGAAACAGGTTTATTGCCAAGTAGGTAAACACTTATGAGGAATGTGATTTTGGTGCATACATAAACATAAAAATAAAACAAATTTAAAAAACGATTTAAAGAAAACTACGGTCACATTCAAATGCTAAATCTGTCAGTCAAAGTAGTGAGAAGTGTGGAGTTTAATGTAAGTAGTAGTAGTACACATATTTGAGTGTACTATAAGATAAAAAGTGTTCTATTCAACAACTTCTCTTATAAGTACAATTAACTTAAACAATGACTCTAAACACTGAATAAATGTACCGTGTTGCTACCAATGGAGTGGATGTAATGTCTTGGTGTTTTATGGTGTTACGTTTCTTATTCGTGAATAATTGTTGCTGAATCAATAATGTCCCACCCGTTAACTTAGACTCAAAAGGTCTCTTAGGTAAGTGACTGCATTACAGGTGTACATTAGAAATCACTCTGCTGATTTGTATGCTTTTGTTCTCGTGCACTTCAGTACGCACGGAGTGAGTGAACCCGAGTTCAGTCTGCTTCTGGTTCAAGGTGTTAAGTTGAGGTGCTATTTACACATTTAATAGCTCGGCAGCCATTTATATCCGAATGGCATTATGAATATTACTGCTGCTCTTTTTGAGTACGCTTTTAAAAAGAAACACACTGAATGAGAGAGGAAACTACACTGAACAAAAATATAAATGCAACACTTTTGTTTTTGCTCCCATTTTTCATGAGATGAACTCAAAGATCTAAAAGATTTTCTACATACACAAAATAACCATTTCTCTCAAATATTGTTCACAAATCTGAAAAAATCTGTGAGAGTGAGCACTTCTCCTTTGCCGAGATAATCCATCCCACCTCACAGGTGTGGCATATCAAGATGCTGATTAGACAGCATGATTATTGCACAGGTGTGCCTTAGGGTGGCCACAATAAAAGGCCACTCTGAAACGTGCAGTTTTGCTTTATTGGGGGGGTCTGGGGGGGGTCCGAAAACCAGTCAGTATCTGGTGTGACCACCATTTGCCTCACGCAGTGCAACACATCTCCTTGGCATAGAGTTGATCAGGTTGTTGATTGTGGCCTGTGGAATGTTGGTCCTCTTCAATGGCTGTGCCAAGTTGCTGGATATTGGCAGGAACTGGAACACGCTGTCGTATACGCCGATCCAGAGCATCCCAAACATGCTCAATGGGTGACATGTTAGGGTTAGGGTTAAACCTGACTGGTTTTCGGACCCCCCCAGACCCCCCCAATAAAGCAAAACTGCACGTTTCAGAGTGGCCTTTTATTGTGGCCAGCCTAAGGCACACCTGTGCAATAATCATGCTGTCTAATCAGCATCTTGATATGCCACACCTGTGAGGTGGGATGGATTATCTCGGCAAAGGAGAAGTGCTCACTATCACAGATCTTTTCAGATTTGTGAACAATATTTGAGAGAAATGGTTATTTTGTGTATGTAGAAAATGTTTTAGATCTTTGAGTTCATCTCATGAAAAATGGGAGCAAAAACAAAAGTGTTGCATTTATATTTTTGTTCAGTGTATATACGGCTAAAAGCCTCTGATTCTGTGACGATGCTGATTTATTACACTTTGAATATTTTTTAAAATATGTACATTTCCCTCATATCCAGCCATCTTCTATATCGCGTCGTCTTGGTGCAGGTGCATTTGGTCCTATCATACAACCACATTTTGTTTGTTTGATTTTGGAAAATATCTGGAAATAAGGTCTGTGGTTGAGACCCATTGAAGAGACGGATCACGTTTTGTTCTACGACATTAAATCCATCAGCAGTGACCCCACTGGTGATTTCTGAAGAGTTGACGTGTCTGAAAAACGATGGTTGTTACCAAGTGGCTGAATAGAACTACAGAAGTTGCCGAGGCCGTTGTACGTCATTACGCCGAACACGTAAACACTCCTCTAAGTTAGTTGTTCCCCGTGTTCTGCTTGAAAGCAAGTCCCTGCCTCCTGCAGACTGTTCAAACAAACGCTTCAACTTGTACCATTTAGAACCTGTGTGTTTGAATATGGATCTGAAGTTGGCGTGACGTTGAAGCAGCGACCCTGCTGTAGTTCCTTTATAGCATAACGTTAGCATTTTGCTTCTGACGACTAGATTTATGATTAGAATATTGTAAAAGTAGGGTAGACATGTGGAGATTATCCGGCTGAACAAAACGTGTATTTATCAAACATGTTTGTTTTCCACAGACCTTATTTCAAGCTATTTTCCAAAACCCTATGGAGAAATCCCACTGACTCTTGAGACGAGGGAACAGGAAGTGGTAAAATGCTAACTCACTTCCAGGTTGTACCACTCTGTAAAGGACAAAATAAAAATATATAGTTTATATAGCAACTGCATTGCAACTTGGTATGCATTTAAAGGACCAGCGTGAATAAATGTCATAGTTTCACATGAACCTGCTGAATGAATACAACCGAATTCACAAATATGCATTTACCTGCAGCTCTGTGTACTGTTGAAGTTGATATGCCAAACTTTTTCTTAATCTGAAGGACACGCTCCAGTCGTTATGACGGTCACGTTAGCGTGGCCTGTGACCTGTCAGTGTAAATAAGATGGATGGCCCGAGGTGAAGCCAGGAAAGAATACATATGAAAGCTTATTGTGCACACATGGTCCATTAAGCACTTTCCTGCTTGTTTTTATGGCTGGTTTAATCTTTTTTAATCCGTCAGAAAATCAATTTGTTCACGTCGCTGCCAGGTTGCTGAGCGGAGCACTCCATCACGCATCCATAGACCTTCAACGCCTGAACAAGGCATTGTGCGGGATGCTAGTCATCAGAAACGGCTCTACAGAGATAAATGAATGCATTGATGGATGGATAGATGTGAGGAAAGGAACCCAAAAGGAAATGACAAGTTTATGTGAAAGTGAGTGGAAAGCTATATGGACAGACAGACTGATCGGTCCATATAGACAGTATCTAGAGAACCATGCAAATCTGTTAATAATGGAACAAAATAATGCATTCGAATTAAACAAAGCTTTTCTGGTTATTTATAAAAAATGCTATCAGCACGGTTTATATTTAACATTTGTCTTCTAGTGTTGGTGCTATATCCTAAACAATATCTATTTAAGTCCAGTATGAATTGTTTTAGTCACAAAACAACTGTCTTTCTGTTTTCCAGACATATTGCGCTCCACTATACAATAAACTGTTATGCTATGTGTATTACAATAACCTCCCTAAATGATTTACAGATGGCAAAACCTTTATTTTCAGCCACATGAAAATGAATAATTGAACCATCTCTCTCGTCACAGGATCCATCTGTGAAAACGGACGTATTTAAGCTCGGAGATATACACAGAAAGAAAAGAAAGAAGCTTTGTTTCTTTAAACCCCCACAGTGAACCAGCGATTATCCTGCATTCAGCAAAAACCAAATAAGTCCTGTAATACCTCCAAAGGGCCGGGATTGTAAGAGAGCTAATTTGACAGAACAAGTGAGAAAAAGTATTTTCTGTATTAATCTGTGGATTTAGCGGGAGAAAGGAAGGATACCTGGGATGAAGTGGGGGTTTGGCTGAATCCATTACACCCGTGCTATGGGATTATTAACATTGCCGGGAGTCACCGGGGCTGATGAATACACATGAAGACATTGCAGGGGCAGTGAAATGTGTCATTTCCTCTCCCGACAGCTCGGAAAGGAAGAAAAACCATTAAAATTGTATGCAATTTATTTGTCAGCTTAGGAGAAGAAAAAAAGGAAAGTCTGTATCTCGTAAAAGTAGCTTTTTTTCATTGCAGGAAGGCTATTTTCCCCTTGAGCTCCTCGGAAAAGGAATACGCCTTATTAGCCTCTGCGACACACAGAGCGTTATTTGGTTATGCAGTGAAGCCTAAAACAGAGTCGGCGTTTAAAGCTGCGTCGTCCCTCCATCTCACTGAGTGATTACCTCTGTCAGACCACACAAGACACACACACACACACACACAAGCATGCACACACGGAGCATAAAACACCTGTCCCCTAAAACGCCCGAGAGCTCTCATCCTGCCTCTGCCACACCTCAATGTGCAGTAATTCTAGAAAAGGGCCTCTTTAAGTTTGGTGGCCATAAAAGCCAGACGCAGCCTGAGCCGTTTAATGGCTGGTGGGATGCATCGAGCTCAGAGCGAGGAAGCATTCCTACACCATTAGTCTAACACTCAGATCAGGGAAAGAGCCGCCTATGAAAATGTGTTTTATTCTTTGTGATGCAAATGCAGTAAATGAAAGGGCGTGGGTGAGAGGTACTCAACAAAAGCCATTTCCGGGGATGAATGGAAAAAGGAGGAAACTGAAATAACTAACAGCATCGTTAATGAGTTTTGTGCGAGAGTAGGAAGCAGTTGGCTCACAGCTCCTCCCCAGCCGCTCTCTCCTTGAACACTGCAAAACTCAGGAGGAGGAGGAGGACGGGGAAATGCAAGCCAGCCCTGGTGGACGCTGATGTTCTGTTAAGCCCCGTCTTAATTAAAAAACATGAAGGGACAACACAAAAGCAGAGAACCCGAGGATATGCCGGTTCTCCCTGAGCCCTTTCCAAGGACTCTCTAAATGTTTAATTTGGCTGCAGACGGTCACATTTATCAGTGGGTTTTTCAGTTTGGATGCTCATAAACAGCCTGCTTCCTGGATGGAGGCATGTTGGCCTGAGGGGGGAGACAGACAGACAGAGAGAGAGAGAAGAGAGACGCAGCATCACGACTTTCTGATTGAAAGAGAGAGCAACAAACAGAGGGACAGGGAAAAAAAGACAACGTCATTATACCGGATTTCCAATTTAGTGCTGACTATCTTCCCCACATCTATCCATCGTCAAAGTGTTGGCTGGGAATTAAATGAGCAAAAGAGGCAGCAGTTTCCTCTCAAAGAAGCATTGCTCAGAAGTGAAGCTGCCTCTTTTCAGGCTGGGAAATTAAATGTTGGAGCCTCTGTGGTTGTAGCTAAACACTGGTCTGTCTTAACTTGAATCCTTTCTTTTCTATCATGTGCAAAAGTGAGACCCAAGAAAAACTGTTACGACCCGCCCTCTACTCCGTGGTAGTGGCTCATGGGGAGACCCGCAACTAGAGATGATCCGATCACGTGATGGGGATCGGAGCCAATCACGTGACTTTCAAAAGATCGGAATCGGGAGAAAAAAATCGGGGATCGGGATTTTATTATTATTTTTTTTTTAAATACTTTTTTTAAAATGTTGTATTCAATGTTACAAAACAAAAATGACCATGTTCAAGTCTTAAAGTCATCCTGAGGCCTTAGTTTTGGTTTCAAATTACAGAACATCATGTATGTGTTGCTTCTTTGGGGCTTGTTTTCCTGGTTGCTTATTTCTCTCAAATCTGGCAACAGAGTGGGCGCAGTGTCTAATTGTAGCAGTAAGCTAACGAGTACTGATAAGCTTTATTTTTGTTTTGATCCAATGCTGCACAACTGAACTGATCCAATGCTGCTGTGAAAGAAAGAAGCTATATCCATGTTGGATAGAATATCCAATTTAAATAAAAAAAATAACCTTAAGGGACAACTTGAATGCTTTTTTCCTTCTTTTCTCTTAATGCATTGCATAAAAATCGGATCGGGAAAAATCGGTATCGGCAAATTGTCAAAATCAAATGATCGGAATCGGATCGAGAGCAAAAAAAGGTGATCGGGACATCCGCAACATAAAATAATACACACAAAAACTTTTATTTATTAGACATCAGCCGTTTACTCACACAAGGGTAACAAAAGGAGGTCTGGAGGACTGGCCGAAAGGAACAAACAGAAGGAGGGAACCCGAGCCAGCCACACCACGGACCGTAGGACCCAGAGCTCCCCCCCTAACCAGAAATCAAACATAAATCCTATGGGAAACAAAATAAAGCCGGACTACCAGGACCTCCAGGCTAAACATAAACACATCTGCAAAAACACAGCCTAAAGCTCAAAATGGCAAAGAGATAATTTAGGGAGAGAGTGTCTCCTGGCGTTAGGATAGGCGAGACCTCCTTCTCCTCCACTTTCTCCTTATAACACGGCTGAGTGGAATTAGGAAGGCGGAGCCAGGGCCAGACCAGGTGCAGACCAGGTGCAGACCAGGTGTAGCAGTAACGCTGGACACCTTTAACTCATCGACCGCCATCTTGACTACGTGACTGAAGTGGATTAAGTCAACACCGTAGGCCTACAAATAAAAGCTATACACATGTTTTCTTTCTTCCAATATTTAGAACGTACCAAGATTTAAGATTCAAGGCTTTATAGTCATGTGCACAGCAGCTACAGTGTAGATATGGCATGAAAAACTTAGGTCACAGGCTCCTCCAACAGTGCAACATGAATATATATCGGACCTAAAACAAATAAAATAGTCCAAGAGAATGTTTTGAGATGTGCAAGTAAATACAAATAGAAATAGTGCAAGAAGAGTACCACTATAGGTCTAGTGTGCAGAGTTCATCAATAATGATCTAGGGGTAAAATGAGAAGTCTGTAATCATTTCCTACCAACAACAAAAAATTGCTAGCTAACCGTGGCCATCGTCATCTGGTGAGGGCACAACAGCCATGTGAGATTTGAAACGACGCTACACAATTTAAAATCACACACTGAGCAGGTGTTAAAAGTGTAAGACAAGCAGTCTACGAAGCAGAGTATCCAAATTAAGACTATTATGTATCTTAATGTTTTTTTTTTATTAGGCCAAGGCACTGTAGCCCATACCGTAGCACAATGATAAAAGTAAAGTTGGATTCAGGTACTTCAGGTAAGCCCTCACTCTCCATGTTAAGGCTTGTTTTTTGTCTGTGTCAGTCTGTCATTCAGTGTGCACCTGTTTTAAGGCCCTGTTTTGTCAAATACCCCAGTCAAATGCAGTGTTACTAGACAGGTGTATTAAAAATGCAGTTTACCCATGGCATGGATTTAAATAATAGAGGTTTAGACATGTTAATAGATGTTTGAGAATCAGAATCAGGTTTATTAGATACGAGACATTTGACTTGATGTCATGGTGCATACATAAAAGTAAAACAAATTTAAAACCCGAATAGCACAACATCATATCAGCTATCTAATACATAAATAAAAAACATTCTTTACATGTCTAAGATATTCCTGTGCCATAACTATGAAACGGTTAAAAAGGCTTTCGTTGTCTCGAGCAGATATTTGGCAGACAGCTGGTAGGATATCGTAAATGTTCCCTTTCCTTCCTCCTGCAGAAGCTATTTACTGTCTGACTTCACACAAAGGCTCGTAGGCCTCCATTGTATTGAACCCTCGTTAGATACAGAAAAGTGGAACGTAAGCGTGTTTCTGGTGAGAGGGAGCTATCATTACCTGTCAGATGGAAGGGCTTGTTCCTTTGAAACGGGATGGCTACTCCAAATGACTTATGCTTATTTGCGCCCCCACATCCCTCCCACTCCTCCGCTCTCCAGTCTACTTCCTCCAGGCATGCATTTCCTCCTCTCCATTCACATGTCAGTTCCTCCCTCCTCAATCCTTCCCCTCGAGATTTATTCTGGAATACGAAATGAAATCCTCTCGCACTTTTGACTTGTATTAAACGCCTTCATTCAAAATGAGGCTTGCGGAAAAGACTTCCACTGAGGAGGTGTCAGGGCAGTCTGTTAACATGTACACTCGACTTAGCCCCTTCATCATAACACACGTGATGTGACCTGACCTGTCAGACGGTAAACAAAATGGAGGAGGTTACAGACCAAAGAGGTTGGTATTAATCCTCATGGCCTCTTCACGATGGCAAAAAGAGGCTTGGAGTGAAAAAGCCCCACTATGTCTCTTATGCTACTCCATTATGGGTCACATTAACCCTCTCCACGTCCACTCTTAGCATCGAACTTTCAGCAAGTTCTGAGTTTGACGAGTGTGGAGGCATTCAAATGAGATGTCTGCAATTTTCTCCTCATGGGGGAATTTGCATCAGGCTGAGTGTCCTTCAGAGTAGTCATAGCCCAGCGCCCTGCTTCAGAGCCAAGTCATGATTAAAGGAACAGTCATCAATCGAGCAACAACATCCGTCTCCCCTGTCGTCTAGCGTCATACCTTCACTGTTATTTCTGATTATTTCTGATTGGATTAGCCATCAGTGCCAGTCTTTATGCAGTTTGATTGACATTGTATAAAACTCACCCCTCAGTGCATTTGAGAAACAGCTGACTGCGACTTTAAGACGAGGTGTGTTTGTGAGACTGATGAATCAGCGTTGCATTCAGCAGCCAAACAGATGTTGTTCCCCTCCTGTTAGCAGAGAAATGCCTACGGTGTCCTGCACGGGACATTTGGCACCCTGATGTCTGTCATCATTCATCGTGAGAGGGTTTCCAATAACAAGGGCAGGCAGGGGGCATTTTTGGAGCACATTATCCACAGAAACACGTACATAATGCATGGTGCTGCCATGAGCCACGCGAGGCCGAAAGTGGCCCTGCTCAGTGTGAGCTTTCCTGGATTCAGACCGAGAGAATCTGGTCATCAAATGTTTGGGATGCTGGTACATGTCTGAGCAATGGCTGTGGGCGTTATGTTGATATACGGAGCTTTCAAAGTTGTGGGGTTTATATCGTTGATCTTTGTGGCCTCGGAGAAAGATAAAGAAAAATAAACTCCTTTGGAAAAATATCCTTTTTTCTTGCTTTGAAAAGCCAGCCGCTGCCTGTGCCGTCTCCTCGGCTGCAGCAGAGCAGCAGGCTCTCACTGCAGAGTGCGCAGGATACATTTACGTCCTGCTTTCTTTCATATGATAGTCGAAGGGTAGCCGTATAAATGCGGGGGAAATGGAGCAATGGAGGAATAAGTAGAGACAGATAGACAGAATGAAAGCATCAGCTCTTTAACGGAGGGGTCCTCCCATGGGAATATGTAAATAGTTTCATTTAAGTGCTTGAACTAAAAGAGACGTGAGGGTGAGTGAGAGTGCCATTAGCAGGGAATAGATGCATGCTGGTTAAAAAAAACTGTGCTTCTATAAGCAACGATTTCCTGCGTCAAACTTCTGCCCTGTCATTTAATGATACGTAAAAGCCATCTGGTATTAAAAGTAGACAGATTAAACACGCCTTTATTAGGGTACAACTATTTAAAAATGTAGCCTTATAGCTGATGCAATTCAAAGTCAGTAGTGCAGAACCTAAAGTAACAACGTAGGTCCTGTGGTGCCACTTATAATCAACTTGTTCGGGTTGTGACGACTTGTGAAAGGATGTCGGAGAAATGTAACATTTTGGGTCATGAATTACGATTACAATTATCCTCCTTTTTAAATGTAATATTCAAACCTTGTTCCCCCTCATCCTCCCTCCTTGTCAGGGCTGTGATGATTCCACTCAGCATGTGTGGCTTCCTGGTGTTTAGCAAAATAAAAACATCTGGAAAAAACACAGGTGTTTCATTCGGAAAACATCTAACTTTTTAATTAACTCTCATATTGTCTTTAGTCAGCATCTCTATTTGTTTACCTGTGTCTCTCTGCTTTGTCTGCACCTCTGAAGAAACATCGTATTCATATTTCTTCATCAGGACATCTGGACCTAATTGTCTTGTTTTGTTCTGCCTCTCGTTGTGTCTCACTCATACTTGCCATTGCCAACCTTTAGACCTCAGAAATCGGGAGCATTTAAAAATGCAAAATGGGGGGGGGGGGGGGGGGGTGCTAGTGGATCGCCGGAGCTGTTAGATTAACATTAACATGCTTATTGTATTTGTAAGTGCACTGACTTGCGGCCTGTAACACCTTCCTTGATGGAGCATATGTGTGGGCAGGAAAGGAGTGAGCAGAGAGTAGAGTAGTTGTCGATTCTTGTTCTGTTTTCTGTGAATATCTGCTTCACCCTCTCAGACTTTGAGTTGCGCGGCTACTAAAAAGACGTGTTACCATGGAAACCAAACAATGGTGTAGCTGTATTAAAGTCCGAGTGGAAACAGTTGTGTGTAAATCAGATGTTGTCAGAAATGCGGGAGAAATATGACCCCGGGAGGAAACCGGGAGAGGGCAATGAAATCGGGAGTCTCCCGCGAAAATCGGGAGGGCTGACAGGTATGGTCTCACTGCAGATTTCATTATTTCATGGTCTACAGCAGTGTTTCTCAAACTTGTTCATACCAAGGACCACTTAACCAATACAAAAACACTCGCGGACCACAACTCCACAAATATCCAAAAACACATACATCGCCTGAAAATGGTAAAAACAGGTGGCAACATGTGTGACGAAGGTGTTGCACTGGGCTATATCATGCAATCGAAAGTTAAACTTAAATTCGCTCCATTGCGGAGCTATTCCCACGAGAGTCCAGACAGTTTAAAGGTGGCTTAGGTACTTTCGAGAAACCGGCTCGAGTGAGCTAGAATTTGAAAATACACAACCGGAAAAAATCTTCCACTTCCTCACAGAGCCCCTCCCCCAACACACACAAATGCGCACATGACCAATGAGGGCACGAGATAAGTTTGTGCACAGATGGAAGGCTGACAGGCAGGTAGGCCATCCAGTTACTTTAGCCGGGCCGGCTCAGATGATTGGTCGTGCTTTTTACAGCGCCACAGCTTCCACAAATGAAATGTTGTTATGTATTTTTTGTCAAAGCACTTCAGATATTCATTGCTATCGGGATGTTAAGAGCATTCCATGGAATATAACAAGTGTATCTCGAGCCGATTTCTCAAGCTTACCTACCCCACCTTTAAATGTATTTATTTTTTAAAATGGGAAATGTTACCAATATACTCACGGACCACTAGGGGGACCCTAACCCACTTTGAGAAGCACTGGTCTACAGTTAGCCTGTTTCTGTAGGTTATCAAATGACTCCTATGTCTACTAGCCTCTCTGTCTTCTCAGTTTGACCTAGAGGAGGTCCAGAAACATGGCTCTATGCTTCAGGATCTTCCTCTAAGGAGAAACAGTCTTTCTGTGCAAGGTCTTCCTGCTCTTCAGTGCTCCTCAGCTCAGCCTTGATGCTTCTCTTCTCAGCGTCTACCCTTTTGCTTACACATCTGGGACATTTCCTCAGTACCTTTTGGGACTCAAGGGAGTTTTCCAAGAGGATTAAGAGTGTTTCCTCCTACTCCTTAAGCAGAACCTTCATCTCAAGGCTCTTCTTCTTCTCTCAAAGCAGTAAAAGTGCCTCCTCCTCCCCAGGCAACGCATCCTCGTACACCCATTAGCATATCTGACGAGAAGACATAACTCTTTTTATTTTTCGTTCAGTTACGAAAGTCCGCTCATGTAGAATTCATTCTTTTGAAATAAAGATTTGCATTTATGAGAAACAACATGGTTATATTTAGGCACTAAAACGTGGTTAGCTTTATGAAAAGACTGTGGTTTGGGTCTAGTAGGAAAATTATGAGTATATTTCTTTGCTTTCTATATTTCACAATATATTTTGTATTTTAATCTGCTAACACTTTCTGAGAACATCTTGCAATCCTGCACTCTTTTACTGAAACCATATGGCTATAGAAAATAGATGTCAGAGCATCCTTTAACACAGCATCAGGTTGGGGTCTGTCTCGCACTTACTTTGCTTTGTGGATTACAAATTTGTTGTGTGCTGGTAAAGGTGTTAAAATGAGGACCTTTCTGACATTTCGACTGGCAGTCTGCTCTTACTGCTGGTGCTTTATTTACTCAAACAACTCGTGCTATCTCTATTTCTCTTCACCATGTCTCAAGATATTTGCTCTTATGTTGGATTCTCTTACATCTGACTTTTCTAAGTTTGTTAGCCAACATACTGCACCGAGGTATGAAGAATTAAACGCACGCTTGAGTTTCTTGTGCATGTGTATACTCTCAGCATTTCAACATTAAATTGAAAGCATGTAGTGCACGCTGGGGTAATCATAATTTGTCCGGGGTAATAGTAGTTTCAGTCTTTGGGCTACGTTCTGTCCCAGTGCACCACATCAACACAAAAAGGTGTTCTCCAAAGTCTACTTTCCCTATAATTGAAGCAATAATTGGGACGCAGGAAGGTCAACAGAATTGCTTATTAGCTTTCACTCCAACTCCAAGACTTTCTGTCCAGCTGCCTTTTTTTTAATGTTATGTATGCACTGCTAAATGTAGCATTAGTGGAGCCCTAGAGAGCAAGGTTTGACATTGATGACTTTGTTAAGGGGAACATATGTTTGAACAGATCGCCCCCTCTATAAATATAGTCTGCATTCAATCCCCACGGCCTGATGGCTGCCGGCAATGTATGTCTGCATGACATTAAACAGAGAGAGAGCAAAGGGGGGGTGGACAGTGTGAGTGCGAGGCAGAAATGCACAATGAGGGGAGAGAGGGCGAACGTCTATAGCGTTTTAACACCTTACCTCAGGTGGAAAACTTTTGTTTGTGTGCTACATTTGACATTATTCTAAATTGAGCTCATAGCCAAAGGGCGTAATGTACACACTTGTGCCCTTCCTGCAATTAAACTCCAGCTACAGAATGACTTTGACTCTCTCATAGGTTCTTGGCAACTTGACCATTTTCTAATTACAAACTTCTCATCGACATAAAATCCTTGCTTTAAGGGACGATTGATTATTGATTAAAACATGGATATCTGGGACCACAGGCGCACATTAGCTGTTGAGCTAACCTTGGCACATTTAACAGAGAAGTTTTCCAGATGTCATGTTGATTAATGGGCTCTGTCGCCAATAAATGCACAAGATATTGATCAGCACAGGGATATCAGAAGGTATCATAGGCCTTTAGGTAAGGTAAGGCCATTCAAAATGCTTAACAATGAGAAAAAACACAATAAATAAACCCAATGGGATAACAGATTCATAAAAGAGATACAGAATATGAAAGCAACATTGTAAATACAGTAGGTGCTGCAAGAAGTGTAAGGATCAAACAAGTTCAATGACTTCTGGGTAAGCAGCTGTAGAAATAAATGTGTTTAGCCTCGACTTAAAAGAACTCTGCGTTGGTGAAGAACTCAGGATTTCTGGAAGCAGCTTCGGCGTGTTTGGTTCTGAGCCGGGGTACAATGAGTAAGCCCGTTTCCCACTGATGCAGCATTAAAACAATCCACTGTCTTTCTGTATGTAGGTATGTCCTTCACATATCTCAGGAATGACTTCAGGCCAATACAGACTTAATCTATATAACTGGTGCACATATTTAACTGTGCAATACTCGTGTAATTACATTGTACAGCTCATGCAATAATCCGATTTCTTTAAGCTTTAGTATCTTGATTAACGGTACACTATGTATGTAATATAATATACACATCTTTACATATTTATTGCTATTAGAATTGTACAATGTGCACATTTCTCTTTAACTTTTGTTATATACATATTTTCTTCTTTCTTGTTATTCTTTACTAAAAGCAGGCAACTGCCACAAAACTGAATTCACCCTGGGATAAATAAAGTAGTCTGATTCTCATGCTTACACACACACACACACACACACTCACTCACTCACTCACTCACTCACTCACTCACTCACTCACTCACTCACTCACTCACTCACTCACTCACTCACTCACTCACTCACTCACACACACAGAGTACGCCGATTATCTTAAAAAAGATTATTTTTAACTGCATTGCATACCACCACTAATCCATGCACTGTGCTTTTGTTCCCCTTCTTTCTCCTGCTGTACGGTGCAGTGTTGGTTTTTGAGTGGTGGGTAAATGAAGAGTGTTTTCCAGTGTGAGCAGATGGTGAGCATTGAAGTGCCTGTTGACAGGTAGCCTATAGCTTGTTTTCTAAGCTGCCGTTATCACACACGAAGCGAGGCATACGCAACAAAACACACACACACACACACACACACACACACACACACACACACACACACACACACACACACACACACACACACACACACACACACACACACACACACACACACACACACACACACACACACACACACACACACACACACACACATCGCAGCAGCTTTGAGCTCTAATTGGTACCCAGAAGGGTTTGATGGAGAGAGAGAGCGGGAGAAAGAGTGGGAGAGGAAGAGAGTGCTATGAAAGAGGAAATGAACATCAAAAAACACACGCACCAGCTGGTCAACTATTTACCTCCAAAGCTGGGAAGGAGAGAACTCACATTTAATGCTGAATTTTGTTGAATGGAAAGCGTACAAGATAGAATTAATGAAGTAAGCAAACATGTGAAGTATTAGTTTGTGCCCCTGAGATATTAACACCAACAACACAGATAGCTGTCACACAATCACAGGATATGCCTCTCTGTTAATCTGTAAAAACTTCATTTTGTTAATGTATTCTTCAAAGTGATAACTCACACATTCACTATTAATTACATTTTGTGAGATCCTTGGCGATAATTGGATATTGCTGTGAGAGCAGTTGTTAGTTAAACTGTGTCTTTTCCCACCTACAGTATGTTCCTGTAGGGGTTTGATGGTTTTTATGGTAGCTTTTGTATGTAGTGTCTCTACTTTAAAGAGTCCTCTCCTGCTGATGTTCAGGTGTATATCAGTATGTCGTGTGTCTACTTTAAAGAGTCCTCTCCTGCTGATGTTCAGCTGCATATCAGTATGTAGTGTATCTACTTTAAAGAGTCCTCTCCTGCTGATGTTCAGGTGTATATCAGTATGTAGTGTCTCTACTTTAAAGAGTTCTCTCCTGCTGATGTTCAGGTGTATATCAGTATGTAGTGTCTCTACTTTAAAGAGTCCTCTCCTGCTGATGTTCAGGTGTATATCAGTATGTAGTGTCTCTACTTTAAAGAGTCCTCTCCTGCTGATGTTCAGCTGTATATCAGTATGTAGTGTCTCTACTTTAAAGAGTTCTCTCCTGCTGATGTTCAGGTGTATATCAGTATGTAGTGTCTCTACTTTAAAGAGTCCTCTCCTGCTGATATTCAGGTGTATATCAGTATGTAGTGTCTCTACTTTAAAGAGTTCTCTCCTGTTGATGTTCAGGTGTTAATCAGTATGTAGTGTCTCTACTTTAAAGAGTCCTCTCCTGCTGATGTTCAGGTGTATATCAGCATGTAGTGTCTCTACTTTAAAGAGTCCTCTCCTGCTGATGTTCAGGTGTATATCAGTATGTAGTGTCTCTACTTTAAAGAGTCCTCTCCTGCTGATGTTCAGGTGTATATCAGTATGTAGTGTCTCTACTTTAAAGAGTCCTCTCCTGCTGATGTTCAGGTGTATATCAGTATATAGTGTCTCTACTTTAAAGAGTCCTCTCCTGCTGATGTTCAGGTGTATATCAGTATGTAGTGTCTCTACTTTAAAGAGTCCTCTCCTGCTGATGTTCAGGTGTATATCAGCATGTAGTGTCTCTACTTTAAAGAGTCCTCATATTACACAAGCTATTTATAACATAACATACATAATAGTGTTACCTAGTTAATAGACTATTTGTTATTATTTTACAGTTAAATAAGTTATCTAAAGTTTAAGTAACAGTTACCATTTATTAAAGATGGTTGTTATAAAGTGTTTTTTATTTGAGTTACTGTCGAAAGTCAACACACCTCCGCTTTTGACGTCAGTATTTGTTGCAATCAGTCTTCAGTGTTTGTCGCTGTGACATTGTTTTTACAGAATAAGTTGAAGCTTTTCCCCTCGGGGTGCAGGTGAACTTTCAGCCAGGAGAATTCATGTCGATCTCAGTCTTGTGAAAAGTTCCTGCAACAAGGTCAGCTCCATTAAACTCAATCCAACCCAGGTACGCTCAAAGATGGCTCATAATTACTTCCTCGATTTAAGAGCTGCCGACTGAGTATCAATCCTGTCGATGGAGCTGGAAGCTGTCAGGCATAACAACTGATGATAGACTCATTGTACGACTCTCCACTGTCTGCAGCATAATAACAGATGAGATTTGTTTTGTCGCTGGCTGCTAAATGATCAGGGTAGGAATATCATATATTATATTTGCAGTAATAGATGATCAATAGATATCCATTTGGTTCACAGTTACCAAAAAATCCACTCATGCAATAGCTTTTCCAGAGTCAGAAATAGATACAAAATAAGCAGGTGAGTGGATTTTAAGACGTTTTCAAAGGTCAAGAATGAACCGTTATGTTTTCATCTTTGCAGAAATAGAAAAAACACACCGTGACAAAAGCAATTGCTCGTTCTAGGATGGATAAATCCTCTGAAAAGAAACCTCCAAGAGAAAAACCAGCCCCCTTTAAAACAGCAGAGGTTGAGGCGTTAGACACAGGTTGATATCTCCTTTCACGGGATTTCTGTGGTTTCAAAATAAGGTAATACCTTGACACAGTCAAATGTATGTTGAGTGGCTTCAGGTGCACAGCAGCAAAAGGCCAAACAAAACTGAAGGACAAATGACTCAGATGAGCATAACCAAAAGCACAGAGACGGTCATGGACATTACTGAATAGTGAATGTGAGACCACTTCCAATCAAGCTGATCTGAGAAGGGGCAAATAAAGTGTGTTTGCTTGACTCATCAGTAACAACAGCATGAGGTGTGAGCAGCAGCTTGCCCTCTGCGTCTGTGTTTACAGCTCAGAGTGACTCATCTGAGGAGAAGCATCTCCACAGCTGACGCGCTGTAGTGCTGAAAATCCTTTTTACTTTGACCTCTCCCTGTTCGCCCTTTAGTAGAGTTTCCTAGTGTGTGTGTGTCTGTTTTTTCTGTAAGTATACTGCATGGAAACTGACCAGAATGAAGCAGAATTGTGTTTGTGTTTGAGTGTAAGCTTCACAATCCAATCTTTTGCCAAATGGTGCATGGAGAAGCTCCATTTGTGTGAGTGGCCGTTGGGGGGCGGTGTTAAGTGTCCTGGAGGGTCTCCAAGGTCATCACGCACACACACACACGCGCACACACACACACATGGACACACACAGATTTTCCGGATGCATTTCTGGAGCGTCCTGGAGGGACTGCGGGGTCGTTACCCTTCTAATGGGGCCATATGGTCACAAAACAAACACAAACTGTTCCTCCTCCCTGCCTGGATAAGGTCATGAAGATGCTGATCTCATTCAGATGGAGAACCAGCAGAAGAGAGCGAGCCAGAGGATGTGGACTCAACTCTCAGAGGGGTGGGGGGGGGGGGGGGGGTCAATAACCTGGGGGTCAATAACCTGCTGCAACTCATACACCGATATCCGTTTTTATACAGAGAGATGTGAGGTACAGTCGGTATAGTAGTTACAAAAAAGTCATTTAAACTTTTGAATGCTGTCAAAATATGTTTTTTTTCATTACTTTCTGATTAAGATTCAAAGGCTTTATTGTCCTATACACAATAGCCAACATACATTATACTTTTCTTATTAAATTATACGTTTCTTAAATCTGGAAAGCCCTTAAAAGATGGGCATAGACACAAACTTAACTCTAAAAAAGTACTCAAAACACAAATTACAATCAAGCTTATTCAAAGTTATTCAATATAACTTGCATTAGGATTGGAAGAGACTGGGTTAGGGTTGATTTCTAAATATGAGCTTGAACAGAAAATAAAATATTCAGATATAATCTCTTTGTAAACATTTTGATTAGTAGGTGTACTTAACGGTATTTCTCTCATTAAATGCATTTCATTGCAATTGCATTTCTTATAAAACAGGTTAAATTGAATTACCTACTCCCCAACAATAGGTAAAGTGGTATTTAATACACGAGGACTTGATGGTTATGGCGTGATTTGTAGGGCCGGGACTTTAACGCGTTAATTAAGATTAATTAATTACACAAAAATTAACTTGTTAAAAAAATTAACGCATTTTAATCTAATTTATTTTTGCACCGCGGAACGATTCTCACTGGATGAGTTTCAGGGGTACCGATTATACTGGAGCACCAACTAACGTTCATGACTTCAGACAACAACAAACCACAGTGAACAATAGTCAAACATGAACGAAGAAGCTGATGAGACCGCTTTGGTTGGCCCCGTGGATGGGACATTTTGTTTTAAAAAACGGACGGATGGAAGCGTCGATAAGAGCACGGTTGTTTGCAAATTATGCAAAAAGGAATTTGCATATCACCGCAGCACATCAAGCCTCAAGTATCACCTCAATGCAAAACATGTGGAAGCTAGCGTGGACGTTAGCCCGACTCGGAGTACAAGGACCCACACCCAATTCGCGTTGATCAAACAGTGGCTTATGCAACAGAGAGATTTTATTTTTCATCAGGATATTGGAAGAATAGGAGGGATTGAGGTCAATCACTGGAACTTTTTTATTTTATTTTAAATGGTACACTTTATGTTGAACTATTTATTATGTTGTTGGTGCAACTGGCACTTTATGTTGAACTGTTTATTGTGTTGGCCAAGGTTATTGAGAGAGTTGGACTGAAATTGATTCGATTTTTTAAATCAACTGTTGGTAAATCAACAAAGTCTGTTATGGCCTCTGAAGCAACAGAGATGTTTTCTAATAGTCAGGGTTTCCAATGTTCTGAATGTACTTGAAAGTATTGTGTTATACTTAAAAAACAAAGTGTTATAGTTTACAGAAGGTCTACCTACCTATAGGCTACCGGAATCTCTGAAATGTACTATATTCCTAAATATGCTATTGCTACACTTTATGGCAAAAATTGCACTTTTCTGTTGGTCTTGGTTAAGTACATCCTTGAAAAAAATAAACAATGTTTTGTTGCTTAAGCTTATGTATTCAGTCATTATTCAATGGTATACTAAAATCCATGTGAAAAAAAATTGCTTCTCACTGTTCTCAGGTCAAATATTTATATGTGATTAAAAATGCGATTAATTTCGATTAATTAATTACAAAGCCTCTAATTAATTAGATTAATTTTTTTAATCGAGTCCCGGCCCTAGTGATTTGTTTAAACTTATGTGGTATTTTGCAGTACTATGACATGGTTTAGCTGCCTATGGAAATATTGCAATTCTATCTGCATGAAAAAAACGTTGCTTCCCTGTAGTCAGCACAGACTGTAAATAGTAAAGGACAAAATTAGCATAATATTACTTTGTACAGAAAAGAGAGTACAGCTGTGTCCCAAATCCTCAACACCTCAACTCTGAGCAGGTCTTAATACGCAGTGTTCACCAGGGAACAGTCAGTGCGCATAATAACACAAAATAACACCCTGAATGCTGTTACTATCCCAAAATGCAGGACCAAATGATGAACAAATGAAATCAAATGTGCTCCAGAGAGATCCTTGGGGGGAAATTGAACATAAACTTAACTTGTGAAATGATATTGGCCGTGGCATTCTGCAGTTATAGTTTGATTGAAATCTGTCCGGCCACATATTGCATCTTTATTTAGCAGCAGTGCAAAAAACCAGTGAGGGTTTTTATCCACAAGATATTTTTCATTGAATCGTTTATTTGAACCGGGACAGTGAACATTAATGAACATTTTAAACAAAACAATGCTTTCAAATGAAAATGAGCCGGATTTTTAGCTTTGAGCTAATTTCCATCCGTAGTCCCGTCACAAGATATGAAGAATCTGAGAAGAAAAGGGTCAGTTTCAAACCAGTAATCAGAAGTAGGATTTCACATATAAATACTAAACCATTAGGGACTCGGGAAAACTGCAGAATCTTGGTCTGTAGGGACTTGGCTCGGGAAACAGAGGGTCGATGGTTCAAGTCCCCGAACAGACCCAAGTAAGGATTGTGGACTGAACTGGAATAGCTGCCCATGGCTGGGTTAAATGCAGGGCTCACATCTCACTGTGTGCACTCTGCTGTGAGCTTGGACATGTGTTTGACACATAAAGAGGGTTTCATTTGTTTCATTTCACAACTTTTCTTCATGGACCAGCAGAGAAATGTTGCAGCTCTGATCAAATCAAATACTTTGTTACTGTACTTAAGTACTCTTTTCTGGTATCAGTACTTTACTCCACAACTTTTTACTTTGACTTCTTACATTTTGAACACAAGTACCTGTACTTTCTACTTTTTACATGTTGAACACAAATACCTGTACTTTCTACTTCTTACATGTTGAACACAAATACCTGTACTTTCTACTTCTTACATGTTGAACTCAAATACCTGTACTTTCTACTTCTTACATGTTGAACACAAATACCTGTACTTTCTACTTCTTACATGTTGAACACAAATACCTGTACTTTCTACTTCTTACATTTTGAACACAAATACCTGTACTTTCTACTTCTTACATTTTGAACACAAATACCTGTACTTTCTACTTCTCACATGTTGAACACAAATACCTGTACTTTCTACTTCTTACATTTTGAACACAAATACCTGTACTTTCTACTTCTCACATGTTGAACACAAATACCTGTACTTTCTACTTCTTACATTTTGAACACAAATACCTGTACTTTCTACTTCTTACATTTTGAACACAAATACCTGTACTTTCTACTTCTTACATGTTGAACACAAATACCTGTACTTTCTACTTCTCACATGTTGAACACAAATACCTGTACTTTCTACTTCTCACATGTTGAACACAAATACCTGTACTTTCTACTTCTTACATGTTGAACACAAATACCTGTACTTTCTACTTCTTACATTTTGAACTCAAATACCTGTACTTTCTACTTCTTACATTTTGAACACAAATACCTGTACTTTCTACTTCTTACATGTTGAACTCAAATACCTGTACTTTCTACTTCTTACATTTTGAACACAAATACCTGTACTTTCTACTTCTTACATGTTGAACTCAAATACCTGTACTTTCTACTTCTTACATGTTGAACTCAAATACCTGTACTTTCTACTTCTTACATGTTGAACTCAAATACCTGTACTTTCTACTTCTTACATTTTGAACACAAATACCTGTACTTTCTACTTCTTACATGTTCAACACAAATACCTGTACTTTCTACTTCTTACATGTTGAACTCAAATACCTGTACTTTCTACTTCTTACATGTTGAACTCAAATACCTGTACTTTCTACTTCTTACATGTTGAACACAAATACCTGAACTTTCTACTTCTTACATGTTGAACTCAAATACCTGTACTTTCTACTTCTTACATTTTGAACACAAATACCTGTACTTTCTACTTCTCACATGTTGAACACAAATACCTGAACTTTCTACTTCTTACATGTTGAACCCAAATACCTGTACTTTCTACTTCTTACATGTTGAACCCAAATACCTGTACTTTCTACTTCTTACATGTTGAACACAAATACCTGTACTTTCTACTTCTCACATGTTGAACACAAATACCTGTACTTTCTACTTCTTACATGTTGAACTCAAATACCTGTACTTTCTACTTCTTACATGTTGAACTCAAATACCTGTACTTTCTACTTCTTACATGTTGAACACAAATACCTGTACTTTCTACTTCTCACATGTTGAACTCAAATACCTGTACTTTCTACTTCTCTCATTTTCCAAACAGGCTGGTTCCTTTAGTCTGAATGTGTGTTTGGTGGCGTGATCATTATTATTTAGAGTCATTGCGTGCCTATTGATTTGAACACGATCCGTGTATCCATCATTTCCTGGTCTTCTCTAAAGAAGAGGGACCAATGAAAACGTTGTCATGTTGCCGTTGGTCACCATGGAAACATTCATTAGCTAACAATGACATTATTGTTCTATTAATATAAAGGGAGGTCAGGTACTCTTTAAAACAGCTGCTAGTTATGGGTACTTTTTACTGAAGTACATTTCAAAGCCTCTTTACTTTTACTTGAGTAAAGAAGTTTAGTCAGTACTTCTACTTTCACCAGAGTATTTTTAAACACGAGTATCTGTACTTCTACCTGAGTAAAGGATGTGTGTACTTCTACTTGAGTAAAGGATGTGTGTACTTCTACTTGAGTAAAGGATGTGTGTTCTTCTACTTGAGTAAAGGATGTGTGTACTTTGGCCACCTCTAGAGATAAGTGCAATTACTCAGTAGCTTCACCTTCATATTTCTGTCATCAAAACATAACATTCGTACATCGAGGAGTGTCGTGACCCAAGATCATACACGAAAGCTTAATGAAGAAACTACTCTGAGGGTAAAACCTGTATATGTTCCTTAACTCAGTTCTGTGTATGTTTGTTCCTCCTGGTTGTGTTTTGTTTGCTCAGCCTGTGATCAGTCTTATTACGTTGATTCCTGCACTGCCTTCACCTCCTCCCCTCTTCATAAAGTGGAGTTTACAGCATCACACCTTGTTGTACTCTGGCGCTCAGTGGTCGCTATGATTGCTCTTCCAGTGGGTTACGTGTGTTGAGATGCTGAGTGGAGTCGAACTGTTCAGGTGCTGAAGCAGAGCTGCAGTACAGAGGAGAGAGAATATCTGTCAGCATACAGATACCTATGCTATTGTATAATTTGTCAAACTGTGTCTTTGTGTACAGTTGGAGTAGATAATGGTTGTTATTATTGCATTTGACTTTACCTCAGAATACCTGTATTAGTCCCACAGAGGGGACACTTACATTGTCAAAGCAGAAGAGAGCCAAAGACAGCTTAATGTTAACTAACAAGCAAGCATACAAAAGTATTAAAGATACAAAAATTAGAATAAAACAAACAATAAATCTACTGTAAAAAGTTATAACTACACACAGTATTTTCTACTTTATTTATTGCCTTTTTATTTCTATTTTGAGATGTTTACATGTTAGAATTGTTTATTTCTACTCTTAAGTTCTCTTATATGCAATGCCTTATTGTTGACGACGATGCCATGATCTTAGAGCAGGAATACCGTGAGCATAGTTTAACGTGACAGAGGAATAAATACACACAGGGTGTTTCTCAATGTCAAGGAAGGATGCTCCAGAGCCACTATTTCAAGGATGCTACGTCATCGAGTCCCGCCGAAGGACTGTTCCAATGTCCAGGCTCCTTGGAATTCTACCGAGCCCGGCGTCCTTCGTAGCGAGAAATTTCGAGGCTGCCCATGTGTATCCTCCGGTCTTAAAATCCCCACAATGCTTTGCGCACGGACCAATTTCCAAATCTTTGGCGGAAATCGCACTTCATTTAAGGCGGGGCCTCGCACACCTGTTAGCCTGTTCCACCATTCTTTGTTTTCCCAGGCTAGGAAGGATTCTTGCCTCATGTCCTAGCAAGGAAGCATCCTCGACATTGAGAAACACCCACATACACCGTCGGCGTTGCTTCAACCGCGAGTGACACGTTTTATTGCGCAAGTCCCTTTTATCACGGCAATACAGGAAGTGATTTGTAGTATAAGAGTATTAAAGGTAGGGTATGTACATTTGAAAAACCGACTCCAGATACACTTTTTGTTATATTCCATGGAATGCTCTTAACATCCCGATAGCAATGAATATATTAAATGCTTTGACAATAAATACATGAAAAAAATTCATCTGTGGAAGCCGTAGCGCTGTAAAAAGCACGACCAATCATCTGAGCCGGCCCGGCTAAAATAACTGGATGGCCTACCTGTCTGTCAGCCTTCCATCTGTGCACAAACTTATCTCGTGCCCTCATTGGTCATGTGCGCGTTCTTGTGTGCTGGAGGAGGGGCTCTGTGAGGAAGTGGCAGATTTTCACCGGTCATGTATTTTCAAATTCTAACAATGTTGAGCCGGTTTCTCAAACTTACATACCCTACCTTCAACTGAACGAAAAAAGATTTCCCAAATTTGGATCAAAAGTCCATCTTATCTTATCTTAATATAGCTATGGCACAAATGTAGAGAATTTTATGTACTGCAGGCATATGCACAGTTAATGTATTGAATCTGTGGCTTAACGCATGCAAAGCCAAAACATGTGGTACAAGAACATTTCAATCCTTGCAGACGTTTTTTATTCATATTTTTTAAATGTGTTTAATTAATTACTACACTGTTGATGTGTGGCCTATAGGGGGAGGAGGGCTTTTGTCAGTCAAACCATATTGAGGACCATACTGTGCAGAACCATGCTGGGCATCTGTCAACATATCAAACTAATTGCATTACAAACTGGAGGTGTGGAGTTTGAAAGTTGTTTACCGTACCAGGCTGAGATTGTCTAATGAAAACACATCATTGGTGGGAGTATGGGAAATGTAGGATCCATCATTTCCGGAGCTCGTCCCATACTAGGAATTAAAAGTCAGGCTATCTTTGCTTTGCTGTATTGATTTGAACCGTTCTGTTTCTAACGGGTCTTGTGAGTGCCCTAACTTTATATAGGTCCAATCCTCTTTAAGAGCACCTGTGTGCCCGCTCGTAAACACACTAAGGTGTTAAGGTGCTTCAGGGAGTCTTAGAGAGGCCTTTTGGTGTGAATGGATCGGTGTCCAGTTGATAAGGTTCATGTTAGCAAAGTGTTGCGATGAATTGACAATTTATAGCTCCACGGTTTCACAAATGTTATTTAGATTTCATTTTGAGCCTTTGCTGTAAAACCCAAGATTAACTTCTTACACTTTTACAACTTTAAAGCCCCTTCTTACATTTTACTGGATTACCCTCTGGTTTTAACTTTTGTGATTGGTTATAACTTGGTTTATCTCTTTCTACATATGATTTTGAGGTAAATTATTCACGTGGACGGATCGTTGCTCAATTAATACGGTTAAAGGACATCTTTTCTCTTTTTCAGCTTCATATTTGAATGTTGTACCTCTTCTGTGACATGTTATATGCATTGTTTTTCAAAAAGCTCTTTATTTTTCTCATACTGCCTATGCACCTCTTTTCACCCTCTGTCTGAAACCAGAGCCCAGTCTGCTGTGATTGGTTAGCTGGCCGTCTCTGTTGTGATTAGTCAAAAAATGAGAGATGTCCCGCCCCTTAGCCTATCACGTACAATGTGTTGCAGCGCTAGCCAATTGAGGCGCGAGTGTTACATAGTGATGTCATTTAGTTACGAAAGAAAACAACCCATTAACGTTAAAATGTACGGCCATACATACTTTTTCAAATATGGACACTTTCCTCTCCAATCAAAATGTGAATAAGATGCCCTTAAGTATCCTATGACTCATAACAACCAATCATTTATTGCTTCTGCTCTCATGATGGCTCAGATCCTTTAGATTCGTGACCGTAAATCACCTGTACGCTTCCAGAAAGAGTAAGTTAGTTCTTCAGTCTGCTGGGAGTGCCGATTCTTTGCAAGATGAGCATCCAAAGTAAATGACAAAGTAGAAGTGAACAGAATAACCATCTGAATGAATTATTCATGTGAACGCATCAAACTCCATTACTCTTTTTGTAGGAGAAGATGTGAGAGATTAAAATTGGAATGTGATACTGGTGAAAATGTTCTTCCTCTCCCCAAGGAGGGCAAATGTAATGTCGCTGTCGCACATATCGTGGTTTTAATACCTTTAGGCTTGTTCCGAAACTTTGGAAGAGAGTGTAAAGCAAGTTCTGGTTTTACAATGCACATTTTAAATATAAGTTTGACTGTAGAAAGATACGCAAGAGTTATTTGTATATTTGAGTTATAATTATATGACTGTACGCGCATTATGTTAAATGTTAACTTACAACAACTTCGGATGGTTAGCTATCCATAAATATCACCAATTAAAGAGGCCTTATCAAGCTTCTTTGGGATTTTCCGTTTCCTGTAGTCTGTTTTGTTTCTGTGCATGCAAATGGTCTGCAAAGGCTGAAATCTCAAACTGTCCTCCAGACCAGTTTCTCTCCCACACCCACCCTATCTGAAACGCCTAGCGCTCCAACATTGTACGTGATCAGGCTAAGGGGCGGGGCATCTCTAAACAGTCGACCAATCACAACAGAGTCTTGATTGGTCACATTTAGCAATATCAAGAGGACCTTTTATTAATTTAGTTAAGATTCCCTATTGTGCTTTTTCTCTCCCAAACGGGTCTAAGCGGTTGACCAATCACAACAGAGCCGGCCAGCTAACCAATCAGAGCAGAGTGGGCTCTGGTTTCAGACAGAGGGTGAAAATAGGTAGTATAGTATAGGTAGTACAGGCAGTATGAGAAAGATAAAGAGCTTTTTGAACATTAAAGCATGGAGACATGCCCCAGTAGAGACACTACATACTGATATACACCTGAACACCAGCAGGAGAGGACTCTTTAAAGTAGAGACACTACATACTGATATACACCTGAACATCAGCAGGAGAGGACTCTTTAAAGTAGAGACACTACATACTGATATACACCTGAACATCAGCAGGAGAGGACTCTTTAAAGTAGAGACACTACACAGTGATATACACCTGAACATCAGCAGGAGAGGACTCTTTAAAGTAGAGACACTACATACTGATATACACCTGAACATCAGCAGGAGAGGACTCTTTAAAGTAGAGACACTACACACTGTTATCCACCTGAACATCAGCAGGAGAGGACTCTTTAAAGTAGAGACACTACATACTGATATACACCTGAACATCAGCAGGAGAGGACTCTTTAAAGTAGAGACACTACACACTGTTATCCACCTGAACATCAGCAGGAGAGGACTCTTTAAAGTAGAGACACTACATACTGATATACACCTGAACATCAGCAGGAGAGGACTCTTTAAAGTAGAGACACTACATACTGATATGACCCTAAACATTAATATGAATTGTTGCTGATTTTAATTTGCAGGCTTTTAGCAGATATCTGGACATGGATATGACACACCTGACCACTTGGTGGGGTTGTTAGTCCAGCTATTCTCTGTTAGGTGAAAGGGTAATATGGGGCGTTTGAATGTTCCTACAACATAGCAGTCGTTCAGTTTGTGGTTGTAAAACGGTTGAAGATGAACAAGAAACTGTCACTCTGAATTGTTGAGTAACTGTACAGCAAATCCCCAGACAGGAGAGCCAAATGACATCAGTTCATGTATATTAGGATTCTGTATAAAAAAACACCAGTGATATCCTCTCTGAATAATAATTTAACCGCGCTTGACACCATCTGTTCCTCGAAAACAAGGTGAGAGCGTCCACAGGAATACATTTAATATCACAGTAATGGAGATTAGCAGTGATTAATGTGTGTTGACAGTAGATAATCATGTCAATATTTCTTTATTCAGATTCTCTACTGTTCCAGCCCAGAAACAACAAAGAGACTAATCATAATAATGTCAAAGGCAGACTTTTAATAGATGCATTAGAAATGATATACCCCTCAGGGTGAATGGGTTATTGCTCATAAAGTGAAATCATCTGCACTGGCAATTAAATCAGATATAGACTTCTAGATAATGCAGGCATGGAGGAAATGGTCAAATGCATGGTAATTGCAATAAATTCAAGAGTCTGAGCAAGAATACGTTAAAGAGATGATCAAAGTGCTGTGTGTCTGGAGCATGGAGTGGGATGGACCCCTGCAACTATTACCACATTTCATCCATTTTAATTAGACCGACTCTGGGTTGAGTGAGGAGCTTGACCCTGCCCAAGAAAAAACACTAGAACCAATAATGCTTTAATCCATCTCCTAATACTCTTTCTGACTTATATGTATTTCTAGAGAAGCAGCTTTCAGTTATTATGCTCCATATAGAGTGGAGCAGGGAGGACGTATTTACCCTGAAGGAAGCTGCTGGTTCCCTCCACAAAAAAGCAACGGGATTTCTCCATAGGATTTTGGAAAATAGCTTGAAATAAGGTCTGTGGAACCTGTTTGATAAATGCACGTTTTGTTCAGCCGGATAATCTCCACATGTCTACCCTAATTTTATAATTTTCTAATCATAAATCTAATGTCCAGAAGCAAAATGCTAACGTTATGCTATAAACAAACTACAGCCGGGTCGCTGCTTCAACGCCACGCCAACTTCAGATCCATATTCAAACATACAGATTCTAAATGGTACGAGTTGAAGTGTTTGTTTGAACAGTCTGCAGGAGGAAGGTACTTGCTTTCAAGCAGAACAAGGCAAACAAACTTAGAGTACAACGTGCTCGACAACTTCTGTAGTCCTATTCAGCCACTTGGTAACAACCATCGTTTTTCAGACACGTCAACTCTTCAGAAATCACCAGTGGGGTCACTGCTGATGGATTTAATGTCCTAGAACAAAACGTGATCCGTCTCTTCAATGTGTCTCAACCACAGACCTTAGTTCAGCTATTTTCCAAACTCCTATGGAGGAATCCCATTGGCTCTGAGACGAGGGAACCCCTAGTGGTGAAATGCTGACTCACTTCCTGGTTTTAGGACTCGTCACTGCACCTCTCACCTGCAGGTCCGCTGCAACTCCAAATCCAGGCTGAAGACTTTTCTTTTTGCCGCTGCTTTTAATTGATCTATTCATATCTTACACTGCACTGTCACTTTTATTCATGTATCATTCATGTTTTATAATCTTTGCTTTTAAATGAGTGTTTTTAAAGGCCATTTTATAATATCCAATCCACTTTATTTCTTTGGCACATTTTAAAAACAGAGGGTTTGCCAAAGTGCTTCACAACGAACATAACATTATAACAAAATATAATATTACAAGAATAAATAAAAGACACACATAAAGACTATGGACAGACAATAAAGCATGCAAATAGGTACAGCGTAGCTCAGACTGATTCGGGAGCGAGGGAAAAGAGGTGGGTCTTTAGGCGTTTGACTTAAAAATATGTTTCTTAATGCACTTAAAGGTGGGGTAGGTAATTTTGGAGAAACCAGCTCGAGTGGCTACAATTTGAAAATACACAACCGGAAAAAATGTGCCACTTCCTCACAGAGCCCCTCCTCCAACACACACGAACGCACACATGACCAATGAGGGCACGAGATAAGTTTGTGCACAGATGGAAGGCTGACAGGCAGGTAGGCCATCCAGTTTTTACGTATTTATTGTCAAAGTATTTAATGTATTCATTGCTATCGGGATGTTAAGAGCATTCAATGGAATATAACAAAAAGTGTTTCTGAAATAAATGACATACCCCACCTTGAATGTGTTTCATTCGGTAAAGCACTTTGCATTGCCTTGTGTTGAAAGGTGCAATATAAATAAACTTGCCTTGCCTTATAAACAACAAACACTTTCTTCTGAAGACAAATATATAAAAACGGGTCACAAACAATTTTTAAAACACGGTTTTAGCTGGGCACTGTGGTTTTTTAGCAGATCATTAGTCATACAGGAGTAAGTAAGTAATGCATCTGTTTCGCTATATATCCAGCTGTGGATTAATACACATTGTGTGCTCTATAGAGAGTATTTCCAGCAGCAGCAGCATGGTGTGTGTGGGGTTGGCTCAAAATAAACCGCAGTGAGTGTTCATCGTAATGGAACATGTCATCCATTGCAACAGCGTGGCCGTGGATTTAATGGTAACTGGACAACGATGGAGGGCCATATAGCCCTGAAGGAAAAAGCTATATATATCTAGTGTTGGTACACAGGAAGCTTTATTGTTTGTTTTGGTCAGTCATTGGGATTTGTTGACGATAAGAAAAAGGAAAGAATAGTGAAAGCTTGATTCATTAAGGAGATAAACGCAGGCCAGTTGGAGTGGATTGCATTCCGTCTTAAAGCATAGGATGACTCCTGTGGTTGCAAAACGATGGCGGGTCAAGATACATTGTACTGGGGGGCACATTAATTTCAGGACATGAGACAAAGTCAGTTTTCAAGATTTTAACATCAACAAACGTAAAATATCATGATAGGTGTTTTTATTTTGTCGTAAGTGAATATTATTAAATGAGCTATTTTAAATATATTCCTGTTATTTTTGGCCCAATTTAAAGGATGGTCTTTGCTGCAACAATATCACACATTGTATCATAAACATTTATCTTGCAAAACGAAGTGCAATGTGTAGAAGTCTGTGAACAAATGACCGCACTACTCAACTGTTTCTTTGAGGCCTTGGATATTAGTTGCTAGTTTCAAATCTTCTTAATACAGCAGGAAGATTACTTTATATAGTGTGGTCCTGTTTAAAGTCAAATACATAAATAAACCATTTGGGCGTTGCTACCTTGTGATCGACAGGTTGCTCACACAGTGTTTTAGGGTTTGGGTAGAATCCTGATCATGGTCAACATGTCAAGGCTTTAAAACTTTAATTCACAAAACAATGTCTGATGTTACGGCGACTGCATCTAGTTCGAAAAGAGTCATGACTAGCCTCTTCTAGATATGTATGTCTGATACATTGTTTTTACAGTACATGCAGATTTAATGTTTAAAGGGTTTACAGTCATATTTAATCGGGGCGTCTCTGGCACAAGATATACATATAACACAAAAAGTAAGGACATTTTTGTTTGGTTGATTATTTATTTGTTGTATTGTAACAATGCTTTTCGGCTATACATCTTATACCATTGGAAAGCCTGTTGGTGTCATATTTGTGAGGAACATGTATTTGTAGCCACACATGTGTATATGTGTGTATATATATATATATATATATATATATATATGATTTATTCACAACAAGCATTTTGACAACAAATAAATAATCTACCAAACACACTTACTTTGGTGTTAAGTTTAGATGGTTGTTCTCTTATTGGAAGGTCGGTGGTTTGATCCCCGTCCCGACGAGTTCCACTTAACCCCAAATTGCTCTTAATGGCATGGCCAGCAATGGAAATGTGTGTGAAGCACTTTGAGGAGTTGCAAATACTTAAAATGTTAATTAAATTCAGTGTATTTACCATTCTGGGATTGCCCACAGACACATTTACTTAGACTCCTAAAACACAAGTAAACTCTAGTGTGTGTGTGTGTGTGTGTGTGTGTGTGTGTGTGTGTGTGTGTGTGTGTGTGTGTGTGTGTGTGTGTGTGTGTGTGTGTGTGTGTGTGTGTGTGTGTGTGTGTGTGTGTGTGTGTGTGTGTGTGTGTGTGTGTGTGTGTGTGTGTGTGTGTGTGTGTGAGCTCCAGCTGCTGCTTCACGGCAGATTAAAGCCTCCCGTGGTCAATTTGCTCTCCTAATGTCAGGTCCCCTCCAAAGCCTGGAATCACCCGTAGCCTAGCAACACTAGCCACAGCTAAGGGAAGCGCAGCCATGCATGCAAAATTCCACCTGCTTAGGTGTGTGTGTGTGTGTGTGTGTGTGTGTGTGTGTGTGTGTGTGTGTGTGTGTGTGTGTGTGTGTGTGTGTGTGTGTGTGTGTGTGTGTGTCTGAGCCTATATTTTTGAAGGAGGGTATTTTTGTACGCTTCTAATCAGTGCTGTGTGCAAAAATGCGTCTGTGTCTTTGTGAGCAAACCTTTCCAACTGTGTGAAAGCTTAAGTATGTCTGAGAGGTTATTGGTCATATTTGGACAAAAACAAATGTCCTTTTCCCCAACCCTTAATCATCTTTTTATTCCGCCTTTTACACTCATGTTGGAAGGTGAAGTGCAGTTAAGCTTGCTGAAATGTGTGGAAGATAAAACATTACGTTTGCAAGGATATTTTTTTGAAAAAATAGGCAGTAAAAACACATTAATCTATCTGCTCAAAACAGGGTTACTCATTCCCTCTCATTCCAGTGACACATAAAGCATTAGAGACCATTTCCCTGTTATTCAAATTGGCCAATTAGCTCACTTCTCTGGAATGAGGTTTGACTAGGTTAACAAACAAAGCTTTTTTTCCTCACATTTAACAATATCAAGAGGACCTTTTTACTAATTATCATTTTAAAGATTCCCTTTTTGTGATTTTTCTTTCCCACAATATGGACTCCTTTATTTATTTCCTAGACATAATGAAATAACCATGTAACACATTGTACGTTATAGGCTAAGGGGCGGGACATCTCTAGGTGGTGGACCAATCCCAACAGAGCTGGCCAGCTAACCAATCAGAGCAGACTGGGCTCTGGTTTCAGACAGAGGGTGAGAAGAGGTGCTGCAGCACAGACAGTATGAGAGAAATAAAGAGCTTTTTGAACATTGAAGCATGGAGACATGTAGAGACACTACATACTGATATACACCTGAGCATCAGCAGGAGAGGACTCTTTAAAGTAGAGACAGTACATACTGATATACACCTGAGCATCAGCAGGAGAGGACTCTTTAAAGTAGAGACAGTACATACTGATATACACCTGAACATCAGCAGGAGAGGACTCTTTAAAGTAGAGACACTACATACTGATATACACCTGAACACCAGCAGGAGAGGACTCTTTAAAGTAGAGACACTACATACTGATATACACCTGAACATCAGCAGGAGAGGACTCTTTAAAGTAGAGACACTACATACTGATATACACCTGAACATCAGCAGGAGAGGACTCTTTAAAGTAGAGACACTACATACTGATATACACCTGAACGTCAGCAGGAGAGGACTCTTTAAAGTAGAGACACTACATACTGATATACACCTGAACGTCAGCAGGAGAGGACTCTTTAAAGTAGAGACACTACATACTGATATACACCTGAACATGAGCTTAATATGAAAAACAAAAATATATGTAAGTATACATCTTAAAGTATTTTACTTAATTGGCTCACCTCACCTTCTTAAAAGAATATTGGAAACAAAAGGCATACCATACTATACAATACAGGCTTAGTAGGTGTTTCGTCACAACTTAAACTCCCCCACTCTATCCCCTTTTTCCTATTACTCCACTGACCATCTTCCCTCATTCATGACCCTCCTGAGAGGCTCGGTGCTCTGTTTCTGTGCAGCTGTAAACTCTCTCTGTCCTCCATGTTTTGTGTGTTTGGATCTGTGATTTTTGGGGCAACGTTCCTACCTTAGGTGCTTTATGGATTGGAGAGCTGGATAGCTTGAGGCGAATTTTTTTTGATACATATTCCCCAGATAGCAAAATGAATCAGGAATGAGAGAGAGAGAGGAGTGAGGGGCGAGAGATCAGCATCACAAACCAGCTGGTCAACCGACTAAATATAAAACATGAGGGGTATCTTTTTTAAGCAGAAGATGTTGTGGTAATCTCCTTAGAATGAAAAAAGCATAGGTGAGTTTGCAAAGTAGTGTGTCCTTACCAGAGTTGGGTGTAACGTGTTACAATTATAATTCAGTAATCACACTACAGTTACGAACATTGCCCCGACACGTGTTACTTCGTTACTTTTATAAAATCAGTCATAATCCCACTGACAGACAAGAGGGGTTTCCGCCGCAGGTTTATATGTACGTAATCTGCGTGATTTGCGCGTCCACATCTCCACGTTCATTGCTGCATAAACATGGCTGAGTCAGCGATAACTTTCGAGGGGTGGAGGTATGCCCATTATTTTGAGTTCGTCTGAATAATAGACAGGAATGTGACGGTGAGGTGCAAACTGTGTCCAGGCCAGAAGCTGTTATCCACTGCTGTAAACACCACGTCAAACCTCAACAAACACCTGCAAAGAACACATGCTAAGGTGAAGCTAATAGCTAAGGAGCCCCGAACCCAGAGTGAGGATGTTGTGAGTGCGCCGCCACCGACTCCGAAGCAGCAACACTTTGAATTTGGAGGACCGGTAACCAAAGCAGAGATGGACAGGCTTGTAGCATCCTTCATAGTAGAGGACATGTTGCCCATTTGCACAGTGGAATCACCATCGTTCAGAGATATACTGCGCAAAATACAGATAGCAGGAGACAGAGGACAGCCATGGTCAGATAGGAAAACATTCAGGAGCTATCTGGATCAGTCTTATAGTCAATGGAAACTGAACTAAAGAGAACATTTGAAACTTTAGCAGTCTGCGTGATCTGCCTGTAGGGAGGGGCTACTTAGGGATAAGTAATATTTATATTACTTTTTTTTTAGTAACGACCCCATCTCTGGTCCTTACCCAAAACTCAGGTATCATATTTGTTTCAAAGAAATACATCTGGCTGAAATGGAGGAGGTTAAAGCTATAAAATCAACTCTGGAGACATTTCTGTTAATGTCGTTTTTTTTATAAATACACAGGTTAGTGTGTGTTCATGCACTTCTTATAATAACCTATTTGACTAGCCTTTTGTTAAAAACATTTAAATAATGTTGGTTTTGATTATATTTCTCCAAGTAGGGTATCTTTACAAAACACGGTATCATATTACTATAACAAAATGTATATATACATCTATCGATAACTGTCCACGGTGGGGGAGGTTAAAGCAACAAATCAAAAAAAGCAGAATCACACGCACACAATCTGAGACCAGCTGTGTGTGTGTGTGTGTGTGTGTGTGTGTGTGTGTGTGTGTGTGTGTGTGTGTGTGTGTGTGTGTGTGTGTGTGTGTGTGTGTGTGTGTGTGTGTGTGTGTGTGTGTGTGTGTGTGTGTGTGTGTGTGTGTGTGTGTGTGTGTGTGTGTGTGTGTGTGTGTGTGTGTGTGTGTGTGTGTGTGTGTGAAGAGAGAGGGATGAGAGGCGCTGCGGGCGGAGAGACATGAGCCAGCAGCAGCACTAGATTACATTAGCAAGGCATGAGGCAGCGAGAAGGTCAGTGAATCAGATACCGGTTCAATACCGAGGCACAACTCTGAGGCAGGAGCTGGGCTGCCATCACGCAGGACTGCTGAGGAAGCCTTGTCTTTGCGAATGTGTTTAAGGAATTTGACCATGCTGGGAGCGGACAGAAGAGCTGACTCCTGAGAATGGCATTTCACCTGTGAGGGAGTAGATTTGTATTAACAATACAACAGAGTCTGCTGCTTTCCACTGGGGTTTTTTACATAAAAAAGGCATACTATTTGTATTTCTCTGCATCTAAACTGCATATGTTTTGCTGATGTTGCGGAATGCTTATCATGGATTGAACAGCGTCAACTTTTGATAGATTACAATATCAAAGCGATGGGATACCTGCTGTAAATCCAGCACACTTTCGCTGCAATTCTTTGTAGAAATCAATTACCACTACAACCACCCAAGAGCTGTGAATGAATCTAAATGTTGAGTGGCTATTAAGTCTCTCATAGATCACATTGACTTAGATATGGTGCCTCTAACTTTTAATGGCCGGCACTTACAGTAGATGAGTAGTTCAGCACTCTTAGCCCATTATACTCTTAGTGGACACACAGTGCAATCAGGAGGGTCAAAGATTTTAGTGTCCTCCATTAGTGAAGTGCACCACTCGGTTGGATTCTAATTGACCTGCTGTAAAAGGAGTGGACAAGCTGAACCTCTCCCAGTGAAAAGTAATAACCACTAGCTGTCAAATGTGCCAGTGGGGGGGGGGGGGGACAACATATTACAGCAATGGTGGTCATCTTTACTCACAGATGTCCAAATGCACTCACAAACAAATACATTAGAGTCATTTGAATATGGATGAGATCAGATGGAGTGTGCAAAAAGCTCGTTAGAATCACAGTGAGACACAAAATATAATGTACTGTATATAATAGGTTCATTTTAAAGATTATAATTATTATGTCCTTGCAGAAACTAAAAGCAGATGAAAAAGAAATTGCTAAATATATTTAATAGTACTTCACTATAAATCCTACCAGCACCATCTATGAAAAATTGACTATACAAAACGATGTAAATAACTACGTTCTGCTACAAAATGGTATTAACAAAAAAGCTTTGGATATATTATTAAAATATTTGTTTCTCTCTTTATAAATCACAGTACCAAAGCTCGCTATAACCAGCTTAAAGGAATTGTTTTTCGTGCAGAGACCTACAGCAGAAAGAAGAAGTAAATACAAAATATATACAATCTGATTACCAGTAATCCTACCACCACTTCTGGTCAAACATTACTTCTAGAAAACCTTTAAAACAAATCTAAATACATACATCCATCCGTCCAAACGTTAGTGCATTCCATATATTTGTACTCTCTTTTTGATTCGGACCCAATGACACCTTATTGATTGCATTTCATTTTAAGGATGAGGTCGAATCCATACCCATCACAAATCAACCAATACATTTAAGTCAGATTTGTGTGGGGTGACTGTGGCTGTGAGGTAGCGTGGTCGTCTACCAATCAGAAGGTTTAGGGGGGAAGTTGCCCCCCGATAACCAACGGTGTGTGTGAGTATTTCTGAGCAGATGGCACCTTGTATGGCAGCCTCTGCTTCTGTATGACAAGGTTGAATGCTGACTTACGTAAAAGTGCTAAAAGGGACTTTAAGACTAGAAACGTTTTTATAAATGCAATCCATTTCAGAAACAGGGCGATCAGGTTAACACATACGAGGAATTTAACTTGGTGTCGTACATATAAATAAAACACAGATGGAAAACTATTTTAAGAACTATAATAACATTACAAAATATTCAAAGAAATAGTCAAATATAGCAGTATTTACATTGAATATGGTTGAAATAGTTGGAATAAAATATGTGCTGTCATAAAAAACAAAGATATATGTAAGAGACACATTGTGTGCATTAATGCAACGTACAATATTTTGATCACCACAAACCAAATGCTGTGGCAGCAGAAGAATCTCAAATCCTCGATGTATAAAATCCAATCGACTTGCATTTCAAGATACCATAAAGTAACTTTTCTGTTGTTATTTGGGCAAAGTGAACTTCCACCACTTCACTTGAGCACTCTGTAAAATCTGCAGATTAAAGAGAGTCTGGACCTTTGAATCTCTGGGGAAGTTGGTGCTCATCAAACCCTCAGAGAGCACTCGTGCCCCGCAGATTGGAGCGCTGTGACCACTCCAATCGGGCGGCATTTAGTCACATCCCCTTTGTCCTTTTAAACAGAGCGCTGCGCCTAAACCATGCGAGGAAAATGCACCCTACACCAATTTTCTGCTTGTTGAGAACAGAGTGAGGGATGACCATAAGAAGTTTTCACACCACAGTCTGCGTCAGGCCACCTCGCTGGAACATTAATAAGCTCATGGTCTTTACAGCTTGTGTGAGGCTAAGATAACAAAAATAACTTTCAGTTCTAAGATTTTTACTCCAGTTTTATTTTTTAGACTTGACATTTTAGACAAAGTTGAGATTGCCAAGCTGATAAGGTTGGGCTTACATACTTTGTTTTACATTTTATAACAGTGCATATCACGCTGGACAACCTTATGAGGATTAGCTTAAGCCCCTTCAATAGGCACTGAAACCCTGAAATAATGTGAACATTACCCACCGGGGAAGTATGTGAAAACTGGACATTGAATGGACTTTACTCACCTTACGTTACCTTACTTAACAGATCTAGTAAGCAGTTTTCTTATAAGAACTCCGAATAAAGTCCAGAGATTATTTTCCTGTCGTTTTTTCTTCTTTTAAGGCCCGGACACACCAATCTGACACGAAAGAACTGACACAGACGGACCCCCGACTCCGTCTTGGCCATGTGTCTCACTGGAACACACCGCAAAGACTTCAGCCGCCGTCCAAGAAGCACGTACGAACTGCGCATGCGTGAGTGGCAATACCTCTCCTTACCAGCAGGCGGCGGTAGTGTGTATTCGTCATTCAAAAGAGGCAACAACCGGAAGACTGCGTGATACACCGAGAGAAGAAGAACAGACTGCGTGGTATAAACAAACAACAAATAGCGTGTTCCATTTTCACTCTACAGCGAGAAGCTCACGGGGCTTTCCCCAACCTGTGTCGAGATCTGGAGTTAAATGAAATCTCAGATTTGCCTTCTTAAAGGTCCCATGTCATGGCCATTTCTACTGATCATAATTCCATTGTTGAGGTCTACTAGAATAGATTTATATTGTGCAATTTTCCAAAATCACTTTGGTTTCTCAAACAGCATCTCTGTAAACTACGTGTATTCACTGAATTTCACTCTCTGCCTTTAACGGCTCGTTGTAGCTCCAATAGCTCCAGCCCCCACCCTCCCTGTGAGCACAGTGTGCTCTGATTGGTCGGAACGTTGTGAATCGCGCTGAGCTCCGTGGAGGTGTGGTTTCTTTGTTTAGTGATACACAGCGAAACACAGCCAAACTCATCCTGAGCACACACAAAGTCACAGCCGAAGTAAAAACAATAAGTGTGGCTTGATATTGAGTAAGAAAAAGGTTGATAAACGCTGTGAGAATGGGTCTGCAGAGAGAATGGGTCTGCAGAGAGAATGGGTCTGTGGAGAGCATTTCAGAGAGATCCCAACTGTCTGTTATCAGCCTGCAGCCAGGGAGCAGAGATCAGCAGAGCTGCATGCACTGAGTGTGTGTGTGAGGAAGTCCGTGGATTGGTGAATTTGGACCAATCAGCGGGGGCTTAATGTAACGGCTCCGCGGATTGGTCCATTTGGTTCCGGGTAACGCACGACATCATGAGTTACCCGGAAGAATCAATGGACAGTGACGTATCTCCAACGAGGCGTTTTGGGGAGGTATTTTCTGTGTTAGAGTTTTACTCCTACAGGGTGTACTTTGAGGGTTTTGACTCTGCAGACCGTTTACATCAGGGGTGCCCACACTTTTTTGGCTGGTGAGCTACTTTTGAAATGACCAGCTAACCGAGGTCTACCAACCAAAAATAAAATCCCAAATTGCAAGGGTTGCTGAATAACACGTTTTATTTTTACATGGGATAACTACAATAGGGCTGCAACAAACGACTAATTTGATTATCGATTAATCTATAGATTAATGAAACGATTAATCGACTATTCGGACTACTACTGTGTGCCTTGCACAATTTCTCAAACGCTCTTATTTAGCCATCAACTTTTAGATTTAGTTTGAGGTTGTTTTAGGCATGTGGAAACTAACAATGAAGACAATAAAGATGAATACTTGATTCAAAAATACATATATTATTAAATTAACTTAACAAATTGTGAACAAAATTAACATTGCTTTTTATTTGAATTAAATAAATAATATTTCACATCAAAAGAAACAACAATGTTTTAACAAATCTTATTAAATAATCTTATGACAGAACTGGAAACAGAATAGCTGAAACTTTAACAAAATAAATAACTCAGTTACTAAGTCTAATCATTAACCCATGTTTGTATAATGTAGTTAACTCCGTGTGTTGCTGCTAGCATACATAACACCTGACGTGGAAACGTTACTCGTGGATGGGGCCACAGAGCTACTAGAAAGACAGTCGAACCCGGTGCATTCGTCCGTCTGGATGTGGAGCACTTTTGCTAAATGTTTAGACAAATTGCTCGTGTTACCGCCCTTACATGATAAACACTTTTGGTGACGAGCATTGTCCACCTCAAGACGGGTAACATGTAATCACACCTTGGAGCGCTTCTCTCCACCATCTCCTCCGTGTGTTGCTGCATGTAGCAGATGCGTGTGTGTAAAATGCCCCGCCCCCTTGCAAACAGACGGGGGAGAGAGAGATCTCTTCTGGATTGGAAAGATAGAAAATACACCGACCATAGACGCATTTGTTTGTCTTTTTGCATGTTAGAAACGAGTTGGCGACACTAAGACTAAGAGATAATGTTTGTGTAGCAATAATACATGACCTTTCTCTTTCTCAACTCGCTACTCGGAGGGAAGTCGCTGTCATATGCCTTGTGAACACTCCGATAATGCCTCTCCACGTTACCTTTCTTTGGCAGAGCGACGCTTGCTTTACAAATAAGGCAAATAACCTTTGAATGTGACATCACAAAAAAATATTCTTCCTCCCATTCTGTGTGGAAGTGGTATGTCTTTAGCTTTTTGCTCGGTCCCGCACTCATTTTGTTGTTTGTCTCTCCCGGCACTTGACTGATTTTGTATCGCTTTGCATTCTGGGTTAACAGACTGGAAAGCAATAGGTCGCTTTTTCTGTCAATCAAGTCAACTCCTGAATTAAGTGGCAGGGAGGCCAAGGGAGGAGGGATCAAAACCTGTTTTGTCTATTTTAACGGAGCTGGATTTTTTTTTATTTATGAATGACTCGCGATCTACCAGCATTGCCCGCGCGGTCGACCGCGGTCGACGTACTGGGCACCTCTGGTTTACATGCATAAAAACCTTCATAACACACACGGGGACGGGTAATAACCAGAAAAGCATGACATGGGACCTTTAATAGTTTGTTTGGGTCCCTCACTTCCGTTTTGCTTCTCATGCACTGATTGTCTAAGCTGAACAGCCAATCAGAGTGATTTCTTTTGCCGACAGCCTTTGGCCGACTGCACCTACAATAAAATTCAATAACGTGCTTTAACCACCAGGTGTCCCTTTCTATCAGCTCTGCACCGTTATGGTGTAAATACAGCCTATCTACCAATTGGATCAAATATAAAAGTCAGCTGAATTAGTGTTGACATTGCAAGGAGACGTATTGTGTGAAAATGAATGTAAGATGTTGTTTAATTGCTGATATATTTATGATCCACGTCACGTTTTCAGTTTTGGCGGAAGTTCTCCTGTTTGTCTAGAGGTCTTCTCTTCAGGGCTCTATAAATAGAGAACTACGGCAGATATGTAATATTTAATGCAGCCGAACCGTGTATTACAATGCCGTTATGTGATGACTTTCAAAGAGAAAGAACACTCGGAATAAAGTATTATTTTATTTTTAAAAAATGTTTTCAGATTTCACATCGCATAAACACCATTTCCCAACGTGCATTGGGAAAACCATCCAATTACCGAGCTGAGGATCTTGCCTACATCTGTTTCCGGTTTCGTTTATGACGGATGTATTTTGTTATACACACATTCCTTCACATTTTAATTTAAATGTAAATTTACATTAAAGTATTTTGTGAGGCCTTCTAACATGTTTTTAAATATAACTACGGTTCTAGTTGAAGAGTTTGTAAATTAGCATTAACCGAGGCTGTTGCCTGGCAACGCAATCTCACAACGTCACCTCCGTTAATTCCACATCCACACGCATGGATTAAAATCGACTTAATACATCAATGTAGCCTTTGTTTCTGCTAAAAGAGGTGTCGACCAGCTTGGGCAACAAGAACATCGGCGAAATCGAGTGTGACTATTACAAAATAAATCATTATTATATTAATATTGACAATAACAACCGACCGTCGGGGTAGCATTCGCTTGGCATTTCCGGGTATTTCTCCACTGGTTAACAATACCGTGTAACTGTCATGTTTGAAGGGACGAAATCGTGACATCTTCACGTCTCCCAGCATGGTAGATCGTCACATGTTCACGTCTTGCCGTGATACCGGGTTGGAAAAGACACGACGGTGCGGGACACACTGATCTGAGTAGGGCGTGTCGACGCTCATCGTCGGCCTGACGCCCATCGAAGGCCAAAATCGTCTTGGTGTGTCCGGGCCTTAACAGCTGACGTGCAGGAGGAAGGAAAGTATTATACCTCTGAAACTTTCTGAACAATTTGTTCATACACAACCAAGTCTTTTGCTGTTCTTTGAACTTGTGTGACAAATTCAAAGAAGACCCTTATCGACAGAAATTCCCAAACTTCTTTCTAGTTCGTGTAAATACCGCTTTTTTACCCCCTTCAAATGTTTGTTCTCTGTCCCAATTCTTCGTTAAACCGCCTGCGCTATTCACTCATTCTCTGCTTTAAGTACATTTATCTATAATAAGCAGAGAGAGGTTTTATCTTCCATTTCCTGAGGTCAGTTCTGTATGTAAGGACACACCATGCTCCTGTTCTGTGGGGATCAAATTTAAGATCTGTGAGAGTTACCTGGGTCAGGCTGTCATGCCTCGCTTGCAGCATCCAATCCTGGTCCACTCTGTCCTTTAAATAGAAATAGAAACACTGACAGGACTGCTCTCCTTGGGATAAAAACACCAAGGAGAGTGGACGGGCAGTTCTCCTTTTTAAAAGAAATATACACACTGACTCTAGAGAGCCACTTCTCCTCCAAGTGACTGCAGGAATTGGAATTGATGTCCTTAATCTTTGGGGCACTCGGTGCACTCCCATTATTTGTTTTCTGCTTTGTGGTTATTCTTGGTCTTGGTAGTGATCAGCTGTGGCTGGAATACTTTTGAAGATCATCCCTCATTAAACATGTTGCTAGTTATCACAGAAATGTCATCATGTAGTTGGGAATACTCTAGCAAGTCTCGTCTCGGGTTGTATTTGGAGTCGTATAAAGTAGACAGGGAATTTTCATCAATATTGAAAAGCTATGGGAAAAATAGGCCTATATTTATATACACACCGATACATATATTGTTACTTGGAGTTGTTGAGGAGTTGATGTTGTCTTCCCCTTTTTAACAATGTATTGTGGGTTGTGGACATCTACAGTATCTTCAAGTTTACCAGCTGGACAAAGGCCGTGGATGTTTTCTAAGCAAGGACAGGACTATGATTTAAAAGTCTAATTATTATTGGATTATTCAAATTATACAGTATTCAAGACCTTAAAGACATGTAATATAATATATATTTTAAGACATATTACCTAAACAACCCTATGCTCTGAGGTGAGAGGGATTTAGTTTGAGATGTTACTGTGAGAAAAAAGTACGAGATGAAATTGAAAGTCATACTGTAGGCTTATTGATGGTCAGTATAGCAGGTCTTCTAAATCCAAATTACTATAATGTTTTAACTTAAATGATTTATTTTAGAAACAATTCAGATTTGTGAGAGGTTGATATGAGGGTCTCAAACCTTTCCTAGTTATTAAAACACTGATATCTTCAAGAGTGGATGTCCTAATAGAATCTGTGGGAAAGAGCTGAAGAGTTTTTCTGAGATATTCAATGGCATGCAAAGACGGAGTGAGAGACTTATTGTTTCTACTGTCTTAGATAAATAATCCCATGGTAAGAAATTATTCCTGGACGGTGCCAATCCTCTCCCAAGCGATGACAACACTTGAGAAACCTTTCACAAATGATTTCAAACACGCCAACACATAATTTTCCCTAATGCCATATCAGCCAGGGTGTTGACAAAATAATGTACCACCCGCACAGTTCTGTCTTTTTAAAGTGAATTGTTTGCCCAGCCAACAGTGCATACGAGGCAGAAACAAATAGCTTTACAGAAAAGGTGTTGAGAGAATAAATATTCCATGTTGGATCTGAGGGCACTTGTTTCTCAGTGTGTGTTTGTACCATTCGTGGGACACACTGTCGACATCTTATTCCTTTGAAGGTTGTAGGTGGTTTTGCTTCCTTTCCTCCAGCAGTTTTTGACAGCTGCTGCCATTTCTGGTCAACTCTATCCATATCACAAGCTGTTGTTGTTCTGTGGTGTGGCTCTGTGTTTTGACATACTGTATATATTGAAGTTCCTGTCAGTTCACACTTGAACTTCGCATGCTCTTGTCAATTGAACCGGGAGAAAAAAGCAGAAGAAGGGGAACATTGTCTCATCCTCAGGGGGTAATAGGTGCAACAAAAACTGAAGTTAAGATCAAATTGAAAAAATCCAAAGATAATATATATAGAGAAATATATATTATATCGATGGAATATGAGGGTATGCATTACTCACGAAAAACTATCCTATCTAGCATAAGAAGCGTCGGTACTTCTCACGAAGGTAATTGCTAAGATCTCGTAGCGCTTGCTTTCTAAAGGGGCAACAAATATGAGTTGACAGGCAATCATACAAGTTGTGTTAATAGTTGCACCACCCCCGTAGTGCCGCTAATAACCCCTCTTGGCACAGGGAGATTGTGAGTGTGCACAACTAGGCCAAGTACAATGAGTCAAAGTTGAAGCAGTAATTCGGTCTCTAAGCTGCGATGTTTACACACACAGTTTGGGTAATCATTTTACAGTTTGCTTGCATTCAGTCTTCTGATTAACTGGGAATTTGTTAACAAGTTGTATTTCCCACTGCTCATGTTTGTCCCTCTTTGTACATATTCATTATTTCACTGTGTTCCAAGATAGTAGCAAGTTAATTCTATTCACTTAGCCCAAAATCAGTTTTGTGTACAACATACAAAAATGCTAAGCTTTCAACACAGTCTCACGGCATTTAGTCACGAAATTAATCAATTGATTCGTGTTCACACAGAACGATTTTAAAAGCAATGTAAACAATAACAAATTAGAAGGAAAAACAGATTTAAAAAAAACCGATTTCAGTATTCTGACACAGAACGATTTTAGAAGCAATGTATTTCTATTGGTAATATGTTTCCACGCCTGCACCAAATAATAACAAATTAGAAAGAAAAAAAGATTTGAAAAAATACAGATTTCAGTATTCTGAGGAACTGAGCCCCATTTCTTTTCCTCGCGGACGGCAAGTAAACTCCGACATTATAAATATTTTTAAATAAAAGGCTTAGGCTTAGGGTAAGATATTGAGTAAGAAAATGTTTTTATGAACCACACAGCTTCTGGTATTCCAAGACCCAAACTTTTTATTAATGTTTCTTTTCTTTTTTTTAATGCCTTTTTCTGAATGTCTTTCATTTTTGTAAAGCACCTTGAATTGCCTTGCTTTTAAAATCGTTCTGTGAGACACGAGAAAAATGCGAAAATTGTGTTGGTGAACACGAATCAATAGATTAAATTAATTTTGTGACTATGACACGAAATGCCATGAGACTGGGTTGAACCCTTAGACCTTCTATTCAGGACAGGTCCAACTCCTTTAAAACTCATGACTGAGAACACAACCAGGAAGTAATCTCAGGAAAAGTAACAGAGGAGCGATCTCTCTCTTTCTTGAAAGCCATACGAGAAATGCTCAGCAATAACTTTGAGTACAATGTTAGCTTAGCAGTTAGAAACGAGGGCGAAAGCTACAACGTTAACACCCAAAGTTGATAAACAATATTTTTTTATTCTGGAAAATACACTTATTTACTTTCTTGCATGTGAAAGCAATTATAGAACCCTGAAGGCAAGAGAGACTGAAAAGAGTCAAGGGAAGCTTATAAAAGTTAACAGCATTTAATTACACAAAATATGCGGTGGTGTACAAAATGAAATGTGCGAGTGGAGGCGCTCTCCACATCCGACCGGTCAGTTCAGGTCAGGGGGTCGAAGAGATCAATTCTTGGCTTGCTCTTCCTGTTGTCATCTGAGGTCTTCTCCTATTGGCCGGCGTTGTCGGGGGGCGGGTCCAATGCAATTCCTTCCTTTTTCTGTAGCTAAATTGCATCATTCTGGCGTCTGTGGTTATTTAAACATTCCCTGCTACACATTATTCAGCGTCAATAAATGAGTGCTAAGCCCAGTGTGCTCAGTGTACAACATCACATGTCATTTCCGCCAGATGCTAAATGCTAACCGGAAGTGACGAATTTTCAGAATAAGTGTTAAGCTAATAGTGAGAACTTCCGGTTTTTCAGAATAAAACTGATTTAAATCAAATAGTGTATTTAATTCAAATTACGCCATATCAACATTGATTTTAATTTCTAACACATGGCAATACTAATCACAGATCTGACCATTAATTATGAAGCTGCAGCTTGTTAGCTTAGCCGTAAACGTAAAAAAGAGTAGCCAAATCGTAAATGGCTAGCTTTGCTCCATCAGAAGGAAACTCGTTTTTACACCTTTTCTTTTAATGCATTTAACAAATTAGTTTAAATGATGTTAACTAACGAGTTTATAGGACGTAATGGCAGGGATCATTTCTAATGTCTGAACTGAAGCTAGCTGTTTCCCCATATCTTTAGGCTAAGCTAAGCTAACCAGCTTCTGTCTGGAGCTTCATATTTAACACGGGAGTGCTATACATTTTCTGATCAAGCTTTGGCTAGAAAGCAAAAAAGTGCAAATACAGAACTATTCTTTTGCTTGAATGTAGGCCTACTCACCTAAAAAATGGATAACTGTATATTCAACATGACTACTTTATCTGTTTCGGTCCACTTAAAAACTATTCAGCTGATGGCAGCAACCAATCACAGAGCCTCTGAACTACCAAACAAGCGAATATTTGGAACTGCGATGAAAGCCAGTTTTTCTCCAACGAGGCAAAGGGCCTTAACAGTTTTCAAGGCAAGCGTCTGTGTGATTGTTAAGATGGTGTGTGAGTGTGTGCGCCTGCTGATAGGAGCATGTGGCAGACGTTGTCATTGTTTGTGTGTGAATGTGTGTTTGGCGTGCCGGACCATTGTTGGAAAGCAGAGCGAGGATCCTAGAAGCTGTTGGAAGGAGATGATTGGCTTCAGAACACGGTGGCCCCTTGGTGACAGATGGTTGGGTGCTGGGCTTGCAGAGCCGAAATCACCCACTCACACATATGTGGGCTCGCACAAACCTCACACGTACACACAGGCATTCAGGAAGGCAGGAAAAGTGTCTGCAGTGACATACAGTATGCATGTAAAACCACTTTGTGTGTGGTCTTTATCTATATACATACATATCTCTGGTAATAGCACAGAAGCCAATCAGGAAAAGTGCTTATGTACAAAAGCCTCCAAATACACAAGTAGGAAATAATGACACTCAAACAGGCAGGCAAATAAATAGACACACAGCCTGACAGTTAGACAGATGCACTCACACAGACGGGCATGAATTTGGAAAATGGCATGGAAACAATATGTGCTCTAACCAGTGCCAGTGTTTTGGTTTTACGGGGGGTTTGCAGCCTTGGGTTGAACACAGTAAAGCTTTGCTGTGTGTCTCTCTGAACAAACAGGAGGGGATCTGCTGCCTGCTGCTTCTGCTAGCCAACACTCTCTCACTGTCAGCGCCACCATCATCACAGCCATCAGCAAGGCAGCAATAAATAACACCACTGTGCTCGCCATCGTTATCAATGCCAACGGTAAAACATCCGGGCAGAGCTGGTGAAACATTCAGAGGGCAAAACAGCAACCACAGGCTGTGTGTTTATGAGGGGCAATGTGTATGTAGTTAAAACACACACATTTTAATAGTGGTGTAAAGTAACTAAGTAGATTTACTCAAGTACAATTTTGAGGTATTTATACTTCACTTAAGAACTTACATTTTCTGCTACTTTGTACTTCTACTCCTCTACAGTTCAGAGGTAAATGGTGTACTTCTAATCCACTACATGTATTTATTACCTTTAGTTACTTCACAGATGTGGATGAATGATGTGAAATATAATCAAGTGTTAAATCAGGCTTTAGTTCCACCTGGAGTAAATCCACCAGCTACCCTGCAGTATACAAAGTCATTCAGACTAGCTGCACCTTTACCAGCTTTGAGAACACTTTCATGATCAATCATTATAAAACATATCATATATATTATTCTGAAATGGACCAATCTGCACAATGACTACTTTTACTGTCGCTACTTTCACTATATTTTGATGAGAATACTTTTCTACTTTTACTTGAGGAACATTTTGAATGCAGGACTTTTACTGTAACAGAGTATTCCTACACTCTGGTACTTCTACTTTTACTCAAGTACAAGATCTGAGTACTTCTACTTTTACTCAAGTACACGATCTGAGTACTTCTACTTTTACTCAAGTACAGGATCTGAGTACTTCTACTTTTACTCAAGTACAAGATCTGAGTACTTCTACTTTTACTCAAGTACAATATCTGAGTACTTCTTCTTTTACTCAAGTACAAGATCTGAGTACTTCTACTTTTGCTCAAGTACAAGATCTGAGTACTTCTACTTTTGCTCAAGTACAATATCTGAGTACTTCTTCTTTTACTCAAGTACAAGATCTGAGTACTTCTACTTTTACTCAAGAACAAGATCTGAGTACTTCTACTTTTACTCAAGTACAAGATCTGAGTACTTCTACTTTTACTCAAGAACAAGATCTGAGTACTTCTACTTTTACTCAAGTACAAGATCTGAGTACTTCTACTTTTACTCAAATACAAGATCTGAGTACTTCTACTTTTACTCAAGTACAAGATCTGAGTACTTCTACTTTTGCTCAAGTACAAGATCTGAGTACTTCTACTTTTACTCAAGTACAAGATCTGAGTACTTCTACTTTTGCTCAAATACAAGATCAGAGTACTTCCACTTTTACTCAAGTACAAGACCTGAGTAATGTTACTTTTACCCAAGCACAATATCTGAGTACTTCTTCTTTTGCTCAAGTACAAGATCTGAGTACTTCTACTTTTACTCAAGGACAAGATCTGAGTACTTCTACTTTTACTCAAGTACAAGATCTTAGTACTTCTACTTTTACTCAAGTACAAGACCTGAGTACTTCTACTTTTACTCAAGTACAAGATCTTAGTACTTCTACTTTTACTCAAGTACAAGACCTGAGTACTTCTACTTTTACTCAAGTACAAGATCAGAGTACTTCTACTTTTACTCAAGAACAAGATCTGAGTACTTCTTCAACCGCTGCATTTTAATGTGGGTTTTGCTGAATAAATATAAATACTCATGACTATGTGAAGACGAATCACAAAAAAACCAGACGATGCTCAGCCGTGGTTCAGCCCAGTACCCACAGAGAAATATAAAACACTTATCCATTCCTCTTTCATCTCTAATGATGTTGGGGATATCGTTTTTAGCCAGTAACTAACCCTCGGTACAGAACATAGCTACAGGGGTAATGGTCTCATGTTTTGCTTCTAGTTTTGGCAGTGAATGTGAAGATGTTGGCATTCTCCTCATACCTCGAGCAGTCAGCAGTGACAATGACATGCAGCTTTCACCGCTCAGACGTCTGTTGTAGGAAAAAGAAATCCAGATCAGTAATGATGATTGCAGTCGCTGGCAGTGTGCAAATATCAAGGTATTGTTTGTGGGGAGTTGTTGATTGTTCTGGCATAAGCCGTGTTGTTTTCCCTGCTGATGACGGCTGTGATAATGGTGGCGATGGCAGAGGCTGGATGATTAGATGATGACACATTGGCCACTTTTCTCAGGCAACAGGAGCCATATTTTCTTCAGCAGGGATGGTGATTGGCAAACAGGCCAGAGCTACACTTGAAAGCAGGCCTACTGACTGTAATGCAGACAGGAGCGTTCCAAGTTGCTCTTATAGTGGGAGGGAAAACATGCTAATCTCCCGCTCAATGGGAAATGACATCCATGTTGTTCTCACCAGGATTTTCTCTGGTGATTGAATTGAGAAGGAAACCCAGTACCTTCTCTATATGTGGTGCAGTGGGTTGTGCGTTGGTGTTGGGATCAGGGGGTCACAGGTTCAAACCCCATTGCAGTCAGCATGTCGTTGTGTCCCTGAGACACTTCACCCCAAATTGCTCCTGAGGGGATTGTCCATAGTACTGAGTATGTAAGTTGCTTTGAATAAAAGCGTCTAACAAGTGACATGTAATGTAATCTGTGCTTGAATGAGCATGGTGCAAGATTCAACTACACCATTAGGGCGATTTAGTCCTGAAATGTGAAACTGTAGGATTGTTCTCTTCTTAAATTGTTCTTATTAATTGGTAAATTCCCTGGTTGAGTCATGGTACATCTCTCTCAGTACTGTACTTAAGATTAATTATCAAGAAGTTCATCAAAAAAACTTAATTAAGAGAGAGTTTTCTTCTTTCCTTCCCATTAATCATCTCCTTTTGGGAACCCATGAACTCAATTACCTAACTTAACATAAAGAAGTAAAACTAATTATTCTGCAGCTCATGTTACTCTGATTGTTTTGCATACATTGACTTTAAAATGGGAATCTAAAGAGGCCCTATTATGATTTTTTGGGTTTTCCATTTCCTGTAGTGTGTTATATAGTTTAGTGTGCATGTAAATGGTCTGCAGAGGCTAAATAGTGACTTCACTAAGTAACATTCACTCTTCTATTGGCTAGTGCTCCAACACATTGTACGTGATAGGCTGAGGGGCGGAACATCTCTGAGAGGTTGACCAATCACAACAGAGCTGGCCAGCTAACCTATCAGAGCAGACTGGGCTCTGATTTCAGACAGAGGGTGAAAAGAGATGCTGCAGCACAGGCACTACATACTGATATACACCTGAACATCAGCAGGAGAGGACTCTTTAAAGTAGAGACACTACATACTGATATACACCTGAACATCAGCAGGAGAGGACTCTTTAAAGTAGAGACACTACATACTGATATACACCTGAACATCAGCAGGAGAGGACTCTTTAAAGTAGAGACACTACATACTGATATACACCTGAACATCAGCAGGAGAGGACTCTTTAAAGTAGAGACACTACATACTGATATACACCTGAAGATCAGCAGGAGAGGACTCTTTAAAGTAGAGACACTACATACTGATATACACCTGAACATCAGCAGGAGAGGACTCTTTAAAGTAGAGACACTACATACTGATATACACCGGAACATCAGCAGGAGAGGACTCTTTAAAGTAGAGACACTACATACTGATATACACCTGAACATCAGCAGGAGAGGACTCTTTAAAGTAGAGACACTACATACTGATATACACCTGAACACCAGCAGGAGAGGACTCTTTAAAGTAGAGACACTACATACTGATATACACCTGAACATCAGCAGGAGAGGACTCTTTAAAGTAGAGACACTACATACTGATATACACCTGAACGTCAGCAGGAGAGGACTCTTTAAAGTAGAGACACTACATACTGATATACACCTGAACATCAGCAGGAGAGGACTCTTTAAAGTAGAGACACTACATACTGATATACACCTGAACATCAGCAGGAGAGGACTCTTTAAAGTAGAGACACTACATACTGATATACACCTGAACATCAGCAGGAAAGGACTCTTTAAAGTAGAGACACTATATACTGATATACACCTGAACATCAGCAGGAGAGGACTCTTTAAAGTAGAGAAACTACATACTGATATACACCTGAACATCATCAGGAGAGGACTCTTTAAAGCAGATACACTACATACTGATATACACCTGAACATCAGCAGGAGAGGACTCTTTAAAGTAGAGACACTACATACTGATATACACCTGAACATCAGCAGGAGAGGACTCTTTAAAGTAGAGACACTACACACTGATATACACCTGAACATCAGCAGGAGAGGACTCTTTAAAGCAATACAAAAAGTGAGCAGGAAAGAGTTGAGGATGTCATTCCAAGTTTCAGTTTCTGTCTTGGCAGTTAGCTCTTTTGGGGAACCACACTGTGACAGGAGAATGCCCTCATGATGACAAGAATCCAACCCGATGAAGCGCCCTTGAGAAACACGTTGAATCCCCAGGAGCGGGGGTACTGCTCTGCATCTCTTTCACGCTGTTCCCTGACTTCCCTTTGGAAACAAGTGAAAAGAGAATCTCTCTACCAGGTGTTATCATGTAAATAAAACAACATAAACAATGAATAATTGAAATAAAAGTAAAGTGTGACAAACAAAGACTGAAATAACCGTTACCTGCATGCAAATGAAACCAAATGAAGTGTGCAGAGGACAGATAACATTGGGCAGAGAATGGTTACTAATGCCATATATATAATAAATCCGCCGTCCTTGGATCACTATGGGTTTGTCGTTAACATTGCGAGGGTCACTTTGTTTGAGAGAGAAGGGCTGGTGCATCAAACCGGAGCGAGACAGACTAAGATGTTCCCACGAGACGACGTACATTATTTACACACCATCTGCCGTCCAGTCATCAGCGGATGAAGTGCTGTCCTGTTTGTCTCTGCTGCATAATGTACAAAACAGCTTAGTTCATTTGACGTTGCCATTTTGCGCATGCAAATGAGGAAGGGCACGCAAAGGCTGGTCTAAAATATAAGCCAATTTGTTTGTTACATCGGTATTCAGAGGGGAGGTCGGTATTTAAATCTGAAATGGGCATACATTCTGCAATTTGATCTTTTAAATGATAATGATCGTAATGCATATTTATGACTTTCTCTCTTTGTCTTTTCACAAACACACACTCACAAAATCATTCTGCACACACTGTGACTGTTTTCCAGGAGGAGGCAGTTCAGTACAGACCGCATTACATCTTTAAGATTGTATCAGGCTTACTTCCAACTTCACAAGAGCATAAGTACACACACGTTTTTTCAGACAGCATGATGCAGCTGTTGGTTGTCAGCTGTTCCTTCAGCTGCCTTCTTCAAATCTCTCACCTACTTATCTTTAGATTGCATTGTGACTGTAAACAATGTAACAGTTGGTAAATGCTATATTTATAAAGCTATATTAACCTTAGCTTGACACAGTAAACAATTAAGCCACAGTATCATTTGATTCAATGTCATGAAAGTGCAAGTAAACAGTTTCCGTAGTTATGGCATGCACAGGTACAAATACATTATGTTAACACTGAAAATGTCTCTTAATGTACGGTCTGCAATACTTACATGCTAATTAACTCAGTCAGGACATCTGGAAGCCACTTTTCAAAGGTCCCTCATATGAAACATCTCAACATGTCAGAAAAGTTGAAAATACAAGCTTTATTGACCTTTTTTCGTCAGGGGCCATATTCTGCTAATTTGTTATGTCTGTATTGTGTTGACTCAAACAAAATGAGTTTTATATTATTGATGTTTCACTCGGTTGTGAAACAGAAAATATACCAAATATACCATACTCCCAATTAGGGTTGCAAAATTCCGGGAATTTTCAAAGATGGAAACTTTTCACGGGAATAAACGGGAATTTATGGGAATAAACTGTGAATTTATGGGAATAAACGGGAATTTATGGGAATAAACTGGGAATTTTCAAAATTGAAAGTTGGCCCTTCATAGGGAACTTATATATAGTTGGGGAAAGTATATTTTAGCATAATCTTGACTAAAACAAACAGATGCCATTCAAGTAGCCTACACTTGAATATCCATGCCATAGCACACTGCTTACTGCATTGCTATTGAGACCACACAAAGGCTCGCAACAGGCTCACAAATGTGAGAGTGGAAAAACTGGTTGGCATTCGGGCAAAACCTCTCTGAGCCGGACACAGTCATCCTCAACAAGGCTGGACAGTGACACTGCAGAGGAAGAGGAAGAGTGTGATGTTGATGAGGCCCAGGAAGAGCCCGTTGACTGAAAGGGTAAAAAATGCAGAGGATGTTTAATGGGACTTTGTGGAGGGAGAAGGGCTCTTTTCATTTAACATTTTGAATGGGACTCTGTGGGGATTTTTGGATTGGGGGTGCATTTTTGTTTATTTTTTAATGAGTGGGGTTGGGGGGGATGAGTAACATTTACTGTAACTCAACATTCCTGTTTTCGTTCTTCAATGAAACAAATAATTGTTCAATAAAATAATTAAAACTTGTTCTGTTCTACAGATTTTTAAATCAGTTGAAATCTCATGTTTTTTTGTTTAATTTTGCATCAAATATTTCCAAAATTCCCCAGCTTAACTTCCCATGGAAACTTTCCGGAAATTTACTGTAAACTTTCCGCCCCTTTGCAACATATTCTCTATGGAGCCGTCCCAGACATTATATCTGAAGATATCACATGTTTGAGATTCCTCACAGCAGTTTGGGGATTTGGGAGAGTTTTTAAGGTGAACTCATATCTTCGGACGGTCTGAGACGATATAAATAATGTGTATTTATTTAGAAAATGGGTTTAGTTTCCCTTTAAACCTGTCAAGCCCCTGCTGCTTCTTCTCTGCAGGACTTGAGTTGAGATCATGACCCAGAAGAAGTCTCTCTTCTTTTGTTTTACATTTAAATACCAACAGAACATTGATCGAAAGCTTTGAGTCTGCTCTCATTGGTTTTGCATCAGTAAATGATGCGTGTGGACCCCACCCTGGTTATAGTTAAGCATCTCAATATAGCATAACGCTGGTGAGTCGTGCATCACAGTGACGCTGGACGGCCGTCACGACGTGGCGACAGATTGTGTGTACAGGAAGGAGAGAAAGAGAGGCCCTGAGGAAGAACAGTGTGATCCCATGGTGCTGGAAATATTGCATTGAAATTAAGAGACTTCACAGGGGAGCAGATTGCAAGCAGAGCCCGGAGGGAACAGAAACTCACGGCTGGGATCCGGTGCTTTATTAAACCCTCGTGAGTGTCACTGGCTCTCCAAGGAAGCACCAGCATCGACAGCACTGTTCACACACACACAAATCTGCCAGAGCATTTGTTTAGCAGCCGCACTTCAAGTTACCTCCAGAGCAACTTGAATGGGCAACACATATTTGCTAGCTTGAAGAAGTGAAATCCTGAGCTGGGACTTTTAATCCACCACAGGGAGGAGAGTGGATTTTCTGTGCTGGAAGTACTTCCTGTGTTGCTGCCTTGTTTATTTCTTATTTCTTTAGACATATTGGTGGTCAGTCTAATGTTTCTCCTCACAGTTAGCTATGGTTTTAGGAATACTTCACCCTCAAGCATGCTCTCAAAATATCCTCAAAAATGTGTTTTGTTAGCATGCCTCACCGAAGCAAAAAAGATGCCTCACCTGTCAACCACCTAACAAGTGTCCATTGGCTAACACCTCTTTTTTAATATGATAGCTAGTCATTAGGCTTAATTGGATGTTGCAAGTGGGAGAACTGTGGTGCAGCAATGAATTCCCGTTCCTCAGTTTCTAAGTCCAAGGAAATGCTTTACGTTCTTTTGTTAAGAAGCCTGGAATAATAGCTGTACGTGAACACAACATTAACATTAACGTAGCTTTTTACTTTTGCAGTGGTTTTAATATGTAGAGATGATCCTGCTGAGCATTTCGTGTTAGTATCATAAACATATGTTTTGCCACAGAGTTTATTTCCTGCAAATTCGAGTCCCGCTGCAGTCAGCATGTCGTTGTGTCCCTGGGCGAGACACTTCACCCTAAATTGCTCCTGTGGGGATTGCCTACAGTATGAAAGGAACTGTGAGTCACTTTGGATAACAGCGTCTAACAACAGACATGTAATGTAATACCAGAATCCAATGGAAAGATCCCAGTGGCTTTCCGCTCAGGGAGCCCTTGCTATGCTAACTTCCGGGTCGGCCTTTAAAGATACGTCCTCGTTCTAAAGGCTGAGCAGACGATACGGTGAAGGGACTGCTGAGTTGAGGACATTTATCTTCTGTTTGATGGAAGTATAAATCACATCTCAAACATATCGCTTCACTCTGGCATATCCGCCCTGGTCACATCAAACGTCCTCTGATTTTATTGATTATATTGTGTTGTTTTTGTGCTATTTCATTTTTTGTTTCGTGTTGCTACGGCAACCTTGAGAGCTTTGGAAGGCGCCTTTTACAAATGTATTATTATTATTATAATACAATAACATGTGTACACTGCAACATAATATGGCTGACTGCCACAGGGTTTACCGAGGTTTGGGGTAACATGTTTTTGAGTATTGTGTATCCATCTTGACAGTGACTTCTTTCCCTCTTTTGACAGTTCACAACATATATTATAAATGCCACTTCAAAGCTTTATTGAGTTATTGTACGAGAGGTAAATGTGAGTAAGAAGACAAAATGTTCCCAAAGTAGGCGGTTAAAACTTCTGTTCGAAAATCAAAATGTGAAATAAAGTTAAATCCTGCTTGAAAAACAATAATGCTTCTTGAAAAGTTCATGTTTGTAATTATCTTTTCAGCAAAACGTATCTCCAAGGTCGCAGCAAAGCAACTAAAACAGCTTTGTGTTTCTGAGACTAACTGGAATAGACTGAGCGCATTATACCAGGCAAAGTAACCCATTAAAACAAACTTTATAATTAAACAGATTGTCCAATCAGTGCGTTAATGCCAAAACAGAAAATGAAGTGGACTTGTCTGAGAGCAGCTCTGTTAATAAGTAACGTGAAGTGAAGCTGAGAGTCTTTTGATTAGGCGGTGTGAAATCTCTAAAGTGGACCGAGGGGTGAGAGAGGTATCCCATTAATGTCAGAGAGTGCCAAGGAGAGCTAGAGGGCAACAACTACCCCCCCCCGCCGCACGGAAGATTTGTCGAAGACAAGTAGCTCCTTATGAAATAATATGCCTCCGACTGTGAGGCTTGTCATTTGGCAGATCTGCTGTCTACATGGCGCGCGGCAGGAAGCTGACATTCACACCATGGAGGAGTGTGATCAGTCTCACCCAGCAGATGAAAAGTGGTTTATATAGAAACTGAGAGGCAGCATCATATGGTTGCACCTTGTGACAGAATATGGTGAGAAGTGAGCCACATTAAACCCAACAAATCTCAGCACTTCCCCTTTTGATATTTAAACGTCTTGTTTGAGATATTTCTCGTATATATTACGTCTGAGTCACGGCGGAGCAAATCAGACTTCTTATCATAGCGTGAAAGTTGGAATCAACAGTTTTTTATTGAACTTGTTATTGCCTTTTTAAAGCCCCAAGAAGTCGGTTCAAAAGGAAACTTGAGAGCACACGCTGACTCATGTCCTCCCCGTCTCCTTGATGAGAGTGGAGGATCATTAAGTTGCTAACAACGGGAGGTGAAAGACAAGAGTGGCTGAACACACCATCGTCTCCTCCACAGCCGCCGCAAAGCTCTCCGGTGTGATTTGGATTATGAAGGCGTAAAGCTGGGCTCACATCACTGAACATTACCGAGTACATTGAGAGCATTGTTATTGATGAACAGATGTGGTGCGCAGGCAGCAGAGATATTCCTCTCTCCTCAGAGGCTTCATTCTGAGTCCCGTCGCTTCAGGTGTTTCTGGGCCGACTGTTGAAGTTTCTATTGAAATAAAAAGATAGCATTTACCACAGATATTGGTGTGAGGATGCAGGGGGCAGTGTTATCTCGCTGATTCCTCTCCTCGGTCCTGCAGCAGCACCTTAAAGCCTGCCTGGGATCAGCGTTGCGTTTAATGTCTGCAGTGTTTCAGAGTCGTGACTGTCCCTCAGAAGCTGAAAGGTCACTCTGATTCAATCTGTGATTTGCTGTCGCCGTTACTTCTGTTGTGTCGTATGTATAACGTGAAATCTTCCCCCCCAGTGAAGACGGAAACATGTTACGTTTTAAACCAAAGACTGCAGCTATAATTAATGAAAGCAGGATCATGATTTTCTGCAAAACACTTATGATTAATAGGTTGTTTCACTTGTAATAAAAATGCTAAATGTTATTCATAGAGCGCTTTAATGGTGCTTATTCAAATTCATAAATAAATTATAAACCTCAACACACCTACATATAAAAATACACTAAATTAATTATGCATCATTTCACTGAGCCCAAGATTACTGCCTCAAAAGACTCATGGTGTGCCAAAATAATACATTTTCAGAGACCAAAGAAAAGCCATACATGTGTGGAAATGGCAAACTATCAAATCTTGCTTTTTTTGTTATGCCTCAAAAACGATATATGTTATTGAAGTTGCCTTACATTTTCAGCCTAAATTGTTGATTCGTTCGTGCTCATTTCAATATACGCTACAAAGGTCCACATATTTAGTGCACGTCTCGTTGTGTAAGCTTTATTAATGAGGTGAATTAAACCCTTTTTGATTTCCCTTATTGAATCCATCCAACAACAAATGAGTGGTAGGCAAAGATAAGCAAGATGCCCCCTTATAAAAGAAGTGCTTCATTCATCACAACAAGAAACATCCAAGCTCTTAACACCTCATTTTATTGTCCCAACATTCAAAAGTACAAATAATTCAAACACAACAGTTTTATGAAAAAGAAAAAACAAACATTTACAGCAAGATTTTTATTTTGTTTCCAGTTTCAGAAATGACCTAAACTAGCAAGGATAACATGAAGTCATTCATCGCAGTAATTGGATTAATAATAAGAATAAGAATACTAAGAATAATAGCAATAATAATCATAATAATCATCATTGATAATTGTTAAGTAATAACATAAGCAGGAGAGAGTAGAGAGAGCCGCGGTCATGGGGCCCTGTGAACATTTTTTCGTCTTTTTTGTCTTTAAAGATTTCGTTTATAGATTTTTCAGATAGTAAACAAACACGTCTCAGGAGGAAAAAAATGAAAACTGACAAGAAGAGCCTAGTTCCTCTGTTCACCTTCCCTCCTCCACTACTGGCTGCGTTGTTCCTACTGGCAGGCTGCCACTATAAGGCGCTACAGGGGATGGTGTGAGCCATAGGGGTGGGCATAGAGCGAGGTGACGCAGCCCCATGTTTCAACACACACACACACACACACGCACACGCACGCACACACACACACATCTCCAGCATCCGCGCACACGTTCACTCAGGGATTCACACATAAACTAAGTATACATGTGCACAAAACAGACCCAAATCGCACACACGATCACAAACACGTAACCACGCTAACAAACATAATGAGGACACGGCACACAACTACATAAAAGGAACATGCATACAAACATGCACACATGCGCACACACTCACACATGTGCACACAGGGTCTAGGCGGAAACACAGGCACGCATCGTAAGAGTTCAAAAGTCATACAAGTGTAGGAAATTAGTTCACACGTCAGAACAACATTCTACTGGGGTCGTTGCATAATTCAAGCTCCCGACGGCGGCGGGGAGCGTGAAGGGTCTGGTTGGTCTGTTGGTGGGTGGGTGGGTTTGTTGCCGTTAATGACGTTAGAAAACTATGTGATTGGATGACGACGGGATGGCGATGAGGATATAGATGAGCCGGCCTGTCAGATGACTGAGGTGTGAGAGAGGAGGATGTCCCTATGCGAGCATGCGTCTGAGTGTTTGAAATGCTCTCCGCACACCTCCTTCATGTTTTCAAGTCTTAACAACAAACAAAATAATCCAATTCCGCATATTTATACCTCTGGAACCATTCCCTTTCACCTTTCAAAATATATAATATATATCATATTAGAGTATATAAAATATAGAATCGGTACAATCCCTTTTTCATTTCTCCAGAGTATAGCATCAACTGCTGCAAATCACAGTTGGTGTGCAATGGTAACAATTTCTCTTTTTTTTTTTTTTTTTAGATTTGTTGGTATGTCATTTGAAAACATGATTTTTAAAAATAAGTTTTGACTCTTAAGTGATTCTGACCGATTTTTAGTCCAGTGCAATGAATGACCCTCAAACAACAATGGGCATTTGCTCCCGTTTTTTTTTAAATGTTATGTGCCCAAGCCTCCAAGAGCTGGATGTTATATAAAATGTTTCACTGAAAACTGAAAACGATGCTTTCAGACCCACATTTTTGCATAAGGTTTCATCACAAAGCGGTAGTAAGTGGAGGGAGGGTGTGGACGGAGTGGCTTTTTAGAACAACACAAACTTATCACAGGTTATATTGAACCAGAACGACTGTTTATAACATTCTATTAAGACTAAACTTTATTGAAAAAGATCTAAAGATTTCATTTTAACAAGACAAGAAAAAAGCAATAGCAAATGTAACTATTAACTAGGTTATGCATAGCGAGTAACTGTTTCTAGTAATAAGGGAAGAGCGTCCCCCAACCCTCCAGACATTTTTTTCAGTTTTCTTGACTTTTAGATTTTTTATATTGTAATTTTGATATATTGGTACAAAGCACGAACGTACTAAAAGTTCTCTCAGTGCAGTGGACTACTGGACGAGCCGCTCCACTAGTCGCTTTGTTCCCTTTTGCTCAGAAACGCCCCCTCCCTGTACCAGAATCACGCAAATACACAGACAATGAAACAAATAAATACATAAATACACAGATAAATAAACCAATTAATAAATATTGAATAAATACAAATAAATAGAAAAAATAAATAGTCTTAAAAAATAGATAAGTAAGTAAACAAATACAGTTATATTCTAAGCTTTTGTTCGGTTTCTTTTGCCGCGGTTAGCTAACTGAAAGTTAATCCAAATCTTTTTTTTTTCTCCACAAGCAACATGACAACAATTGAACAGTTTCCTCACAAGTTTTTCTAAGTAACTGAACCACCACTTCATAATAAGTTGTCATATGAAAAAGACAAGCTCAAACAAAAGAACAGTGACAACTCATATAGTACAGTAGATATTGTAAAACAAATGTAGACTATATATGTATATATATATATCATCTATTTGTACACAGCAAATAAAGACACAGTTGTCATAGAGATCCTTTTTAAGGAAACAAATATCTAGACTAACGGAACTAGCTAATCATCATTTAGTTTTGACAAACGTTTCACGCTCAGCAAGTAACCTAAAAAGTCAGCAAGCCAAACAAAAAAGATACCAACTCAAAGTTCAGTGATTCTTACAAGGCCCAACAAATCAATCATCTGGTTACTCAGCAAAGAAATCGTCTCACCAGATTCTTTTGGGCGTAACAATAAACAAATATTAAACAAAGAACAGCAGCTCAATTCAATGCCAACATCGAAGTATTTTTTTTATCTTTAAACAACACATAGAACAACAAACTTGGATATTTAAGATATGTGAATAATGTAGTATAGCACCTACTGTTGATCGCTAAAAGGAAGTTCTTTTCAAATTCACAAACGCAGAGCGAAGAAAAATGATATAGGTAATGTTTAGTATGCTCTCTAAATGGATAGATGTGTATATATCTATTTACTGATATCCCATATTGACTCGATGGCGAAAACAAGTGGACAAAGGGTCTTCTTGCTTTGGGCTCTGGACTATAAGGATGGTTCGGCCTCGGAAAGACCCCACTCCCTTCCCTTTTGGGTATCGCTGTTGAATAATTACGCACTTGTACATATGTGAAAAATTACCAAAATCACCTGCCTCGGTTTGCATCCCTTCCATCTACAAAATCACCTCCAACTTGGATTCCCCAAAAAACAAGCAGACCTTCGATCCTATAAAGTACCACGGCAGAACGACAAGACAAGGTGGTGTCCCCCCCCTCCCGCCCCGGCCCCCCCTAGTTAGCCAGTCAAAATATTTTTCTCTTTTTTCAAATCCAGATTCTTGTAAAAATTCTTCAATAATTATTCTTTTAATTATCATTTATAAAAATAGATCTTCTTTCTCTTCATTTTTATCTTTTTCTAAATGCATTTTTTCCAAGCAAAGAGATCTTCTCTTTGGCAACAGTGTTATTTTGTTTCTCTTAAATTACGTGTCATCAGGAAAGCTAACCCATCCCCTCCCTCGCCCCATCTCCCTGAACCCCAGTGAGGAAAGACATTATGTTTTGTTTGCGATACAAAACAAAAACAATGTTAGAAATTCTTTTTTTTTTCTACATCAGAGTTACCGGGACTGTGGAATCCCATTTTAATAATCGATAAGGGGACGTTTTTGATACACACTAAAAATGAATGAATGGTTCACCAATTTAAAAAAGAGCCTCCTCCCTTTCACCGACAGGGAGGTATATAATACTAACGACAGTGGATCCGGATTTACAAAAGAAAAACAAATCCTGAATCAAGACAGAGAAAAGGGTTTCAATCTAAAAAGGACATTCTCTTCTCTGAAATTAGGGGACACAGGGATTTGCTACTGTTTACACAGAAGAGAGAAAACTCATTGAAACAACCACAACGAACAGAAAGAATATACAACAAAGGGAAGCCTGCATTATCACAGGAGCCTCCGGAAAACGGATGAACATTTTCATTATTTCATTTTTGTAATACTTAGGCAACATTGGCTTATAGGTCCAAAGTTATAATATAAGCCATTTCTAGTTCAATTTATTTGATGGTTTGTTGGTTGCTTTGTGTTCCGGTTGGAGTTTGAGTTTGCTGTGTTGGATGGCTGTAGTAGAGGGTGGTAGTGACTGAAGGGGCTAAGGGACGGGGGGAGGGGGGACGGGGAGGTTGGGGGCAATTTGGGAGCAGACAAAGTCGCAGGGCAACTGCTTCTACCTGTTAAAGTTCAGGACTTGTGTGTCTTGTTGGTCTTGAAGGAGACTTGCAAGACGCGGTCGCCCAACCTGTAGCCGTTGAGACTGGCGATGGCCATGGCCGCCTCGTCGTAATTCGTCATGGTGACGAAGCCGAAGCCTTTGCACTTGTTGGTGTTGAAGTCGCGGATCACCTTCACGTTGTTGACGGCTCCGAAGGGCCCGAACAGCTGCCAGAGCACGCTCTCATCCGAGTCCGGGGACAGGTTGTACACGAAGATGCACCACCCGGTGCCCGTGTGCCCGGGGATGTTCATGCCCACCAGGCTGGTCATGCTGTCAATGGTGATGGGGGAGAACCTGAGAGGAGAGGGAGAGCAGAAGAAGGGGGGAGAGACAAGAGGGAGTGTTAATGGAGAGTCGAAGGTGGACGGGTGAACTTAATGTCTGCATGTGCTGTTCATGAAATGGCCATACACCGGTGAAAAACATGTCGGCTTGTCTTTTGAGAGACTCAAACATAATTCTCCTTATAAATCTAAAAGCTTGCCATGACGCTCACCAGCTACTTTCTACAGCCTTAAGGAATAACAAGCGTCCCTAGTTTTCTGATCAAACTCCCAAAACTGATCTCCAAACCCCGCCTGAACTAGGGTGCATCTGCATGGGGCTTTATTGAAAGGGCATGTGTGTTCATGCAGAGGTTAGTGAATGTGTGTCTCCATAGCTACTACTAAATGAGCTCCTCAATTCTGAGAGGCCTCCTGTCAGGAGTGACGACAGCGCAGGCGAAGGTTCGCTCTTTGTGTCCTTGAGTGGCTCTTTTAGGAGCTAAATTGCAGGAAGTTGTTGAATTGAAGCGATGCTAGGAATCCATCAAAGATCACGCCATCACAGCTAAATCTGTTCTCGTTCGCCTCTTAATCTTCCCCCCTTTTTCTTGTGATGCAAGAGATTTGAATCCTCAGTTGACTTCACTTAATTGCCTTTCCGCTCAAAAGAAAAGGAGGAACAAAAAAAAAAACCCACTTTTAAATAAAAGGTAAATGAGATAAAAAGCTTCATTTCTTATTCCACCTCTCTTCAAGAAACGACTATAGGCATTATTGGGCGGGCTTTAATTGAGATTTCCGCTTTGCTGCAGCTGTCTCAGAGACGCCTGCTTTCTGAAGAGAAAAGGGAGGGAGGGAAGAGGGGGCAAACTAAATGGAAAATGGAAGCACTTTGCAGCCTAGTGGCATTAAGGTACAAAGTGTATTCCTGCCACAGTCTGCTGGGTGTTCTGTTCTCTTCGTGAGCCGGTAGCTCTGATCGATAGCCCCCCTCTCTCTCCAGTGACTATATATGGCCGGCAATCGCTGCGACCTTCCTGCATGACTTTGGTCTCGCAGAGTTTGCTTCTGGCCAGTGTTATAGCCGTGCACGTAATACAAGCACCTAGGTTTACTGTAAGCTCTGATTGGACGTTCCTTTAGTGTGTAAAGGAAGTGAACAGATTATGGCACTATATCTTTCTGTATGATAAAGACAGAAGGGATGTTTTTATATTCACCCTGCAGAAAAACAGTGTTATAAAAGATTCCATTGCCTCACACGTATCTCTCCATGGTCGAGTATGAAGCAAGAAGAATCTAAACTGGCTTCATGGCGTCGAGGACTCGTCTGATACGCTCGGCTGGGTTCAGGCCTCTCCTGCTGGGCGCGGAAAAAACTCCCGGGTGATTTATATGCAAAAGCCGGAGTACTGTATGTGAGGAGGATTGTGAGAGTGTGACGGCTTGGAGGCTGGCTAACACTCTCCACTGTGAGGACGTGGAGTTGTGTGTCTGTGTGTGCAAACGTGCATGCGAGCGTACCCATCAGAGCGGGACCAAACACTAACCAATGTTACAGACGAGACCAGGGGTTGCATAGCAACAGTGTAGCTGACCAGATATCTATTCTGTCCTTTTTAAAGCGAACCATCTCCAGCTCTTAACACCTTTCTTCTCTTTCCTTTCAAATAATAACCTCAGATCAGCGGAAAGCACTTCTAACTTGCTGGCATGCTTTGCAATCAGGACGGCTGAATCGCACACTATTTTCATCTTAGGAAAATTATGTTACGACTTAAAGTGCTTATCGGGCATGGGAGGCAGCGAGGGTTGAACACAATTATAGCTTTTCCTGGAACTCGCCAAGGGAACATTTCTCTGGAGCTAAAGCTTCCTCCCTGTTTGAGTTGCTAAGCTGACTTCAGATGGTGTCCCCTGTGCTTGCAACATGCAAGATGCCACTGTCAGCGCATGAAACATCCATCACCACAGTGGCTGCTGCTCGGGGTTATGTAAGACCTAAGGTAGCGAGAAAGCAAAATGAAACATGGAGGCAAAAGGAAGGAATTTGAGCAGAGCAGTGCCGAGCAAAGCTGGAGCTGTCTGCAGTGAAACAGCATTCCCTGTTTCCAGCAGGGATCCAGGTTCATCCCGCCTCATCCTGCGTCTACTTATCTCAGCCAAAGATATCAAGGAATTTATAGTTTTGTCATTGCTTCCACTGAACCTATGTATCCATCCAATAAAGGATTGGATACATAGTTAAAAGTGGATGTACATGATTATGATGTATGTGAGGAAATAGCTGTTCAATTCAAAATGGCTTCTTTTTATGAAGGTTAGTTTCTGAGCTATAGCCGTGGGGTGACAAGGCAGGAGAACCTGAATCCGGTAGAAATAAACACACCTAGAAATTAAGAGTTTAACACCAGAGAACAAAATCCATTCAGTACACAGAAACAACCCAAAACATTCCAAACAACACCAGCACGGGTCATAATGAAAACAAAGCAAATCCATCACCACTGAAAACTTGAAAAATTGTTTTCAGATTTTTTTTTTTTAACACCGTTAAGTGCTTGGTAGGGTTTTCAAAAACCAACTGAAGCTTACGAGGGAAAGCAAACAAATTAAAGAACCAAAAATGCAGTTGACCTTGAACTAATTGAAAACGCAAAGTGACTGCAAAAATACAAGGAAACATAAACTAACAAAAGAAGAAACAAAACAGAAAAAAAGGATATTGAAAAATCATTGAGTCAACATGGACATCTGGCATTGGGTGAAGTTTTTAATTACCTCTTTACGCCATAGGCCATATTAAGCAAATTGTCCAGCCTGTAAAGAGAAGGAGGGTTCTGGGGTTAATGGTGGGCAGATGGTCGACTCACTCAATGGAACTAATGTTAAGTCCCTGCAGGAACTCGAGGGTCCTCCTCACTCAAGAACAAACAAACTCATCTATAGTTGGCCCATTACACTGAGGAGCCCCACCAGAAAATGCTATCATCGGATAATGAAGCTACAGTACCATCAGTGTGCTGGTACTAGCTTGGCGACTGCAGTGTTAGCATAGCCCTGCGCTAGCTTACGCCAGAGCAGAGAGGCACACACAGTTACTGTTGGTGACACCGTTCTAACGTTATACAAGACGACAGCAGTGGACTGGTCACAGTTTAGTATCACATATAGATATAGATATGGTAGCCCTCATGGCGGCTGGGCGTTAGCGTAGCATAGCATAGCACATGGCGCTACTAGGATGCTAGGCTAGCCATGGTGCTACGCAATGGCAAATTACTTTCAGTACTTTCAGGTAATTTGTAAGATGATTTCTTTTGGACTATTGTCTTTGGTTCTTAACTGAATTGCGGGTTTGATGACAGGAAGTGATCCAGAGTTCTGTCAGTGTAATGGTTTGGCATTTGAATGATGGTGACAAGCGAGCGAAGTGATGATTAGTATGTTTTTGAATGAGGTGGACTAACAAAGAACATTAAACCAGCCATGAAATTGCGACTGTCTGTCTTTGTGATCAGGGTCAGCTGGTTAAGTGCTCACAGGTCAGATGGAAAGTGTTAGCCGAACAGGGCCCTCGGTCTGAAAGGGTTTGGGAAATGTTTTGGTTTTAGTAGCCATTGCAGTCGGGAAGGGTGCATTTAAGTGTGTGTGTGAGCGTGTGTGTGTGTGTGTGTGTGTGTGTGTGTGAGGCGGACTTCAGAAACCTGTGGGCTGTATGAAATATTGGCGCTCTTGGATGGATGCAGTCTGCTGACTCAATGACCTTCATTCCTCACTTGGGTCTGGCCTGTCTCATGTCTTATTAACTCCTCCGGCCTAATGGACAGAGGCCACGGCTTATTGAGCAACAGCTGGCCAGCGACACCTCGTTCCTCCTGAAAACACTTAAAAACTCTCTGACTTTGACTCCGCTAGCCCCGCTGCTCCTCCTTGTCTCTTCCAGTCCACACGCATCAGCTTCTACACGGCATTAACGGCTTATCTTTAAATGTTTTATCAGACTTAATCTTCGACAATGAGAAGCTGGCATTCTCACATGATGAATAAACAACTTCATTATTATTTGATTTTAATTAGGTGGGCAATTAGGTTGTGAAGGGTTTTATTTAATAACTTGTTCAAGAATAATCGCAATACTATTAACAATGATTATTAAAATCGAATTGCATGTTAGAGATAACAGATCTTTTAATCAGGGACAATAAAACAACTGGGTGCCAGGTAATTGTGGTTAAGTACCTTATAAATAAGAAATCTTAGACATTAATAACATGCTTTAAATATTATTTACAAGTATTGATTTTTATTTATTCAACATGTATTGTATACCTGTGGTGTTTTTTTTAAAATTATTTTTTATCTTTGCTTTGTAATGCCTGTTGTAAAATACCATTATATAATATATATTCCTAAAAAGTATTTTAATTTGTTTTGTAAAGCACTTTGAATTGTCGAGTACAGAAAAGTGCTGTATAAATAAACTTGCCTTGCCTAAACGTTTAAGATGAATTTAAATCTTTCAGATGTCCTAAAAAAGTCTAGTCATACGTCCTTTCAAAGAAATCCCCACGTTAAAGATAATTAATTAATTAAATTAAATTAATTAAGCGTCTTTGGGTCTAGAGAAGCGCTATATAAATCCCATTTATTATTATTATTATTAATTTATTTTGTAAGCAATTTTTGTATTTTGTAGACCTACTTATTATCGGGTGTGTCTGCTCTGTTGCCCTTTCCCCCCCGCTGATATAACCCTGAATTAGGAGCCCTAAAACAAAGGAAAAGATAGCAGTGGAAGGGGTCTACGGAGTCATTAAAGCAGTAATTATCTCATTACGTGGGAAGCGAACAAACAGGCTGCTTTGTGGGTAAATGAGTCAATTGTAGAGGATGCTCAGAGGCGCGGGAGGACATCTGCTGGACGCCATGCCGAAGGGCCACAACAAAACAACCTGCTGCTGCCTCTCTCTCCACCTCACGCACACCGATGCTCGCTCACCACACACACACACACACACTCCGGCAGCTTTTCACACTGCCTCTCCAAGCTCCACATAAACAATGGCGGCTTTTGTTCCTTCTCTCAATGCACGTTAATGGAGGAATGGGTGTTTTTGTCTTCCCCTTTTTATTTGAAACAAAAACCCGTTCAATTAAAATTGGCTCCTGCCCCGGATATAATAAGGCTAATTTGCTAATTAGGGACATTAGTTAACGACGGAGGATCTCGCTGCATTGTGCTCGAGTCGGAGATGTTTGATGGTCTTTGAGAGCGACCAAAGCATATCAGACATGGCCTTGTGTTGCAGCAGGACAACATGGTTCAGTCACACAGGATCATTATGTTTCTCACTTACCTATAAGCAGCAGCACAAATGTGTTAAGTTTGGAAACAAGGAGTATCATCATTTTTATAATCTCTCAAGGGGTTTTCCCCCAGAGCTTGTTTCAGGCTTACTTCACGGGATATTTCTGTCTTTCTTTTATTAATTACATGTATTTTGTATTTTTGAAACGTACAAATATTTCATTTTTTACTTTTAATACAACACATTTTTGAGTAGAATGGAACAAACGGTATATTAGGTTTGACTGACTACTGAACCCTAAGCCTTTTCTTTGTTAATTACATCTTGAAACATACAAATATTTCATTTAATACTTTTACTAATACATATTTTGGAGTAAAATGGCACAAGCGGTATATTAATTTCACTGAATACTGTGTTGGATCAGGGAGAATAGCAGGAGTATCAGCCTTCTGATATCTAATGGGGTTTTCCCCCAGAGCTAATCTTGTTTCACGAATACTTCAGGGGATATTTTTGTCTTTTCTTTGTTAATTACATCTTTGAAACATACAAATATTTCATTTCTTACTTTTATTACTAAACATAGAATGGAACAAACGGTGTATTAGGTCTGACTGACTACTGTGTTGGATCGGGGGGAAGGGCAGGAGTATCAGCTTTCTAATCTCTAATGGATTTTCTATCCCAGTGCTAATTTACATTTCATTTTGTTTCAAGCAAACAAGTATATCCTTTCTGCTTTATTATTATTACGAGTTAATTCAATGTATTTACATTTAAAACATACAAATATCTTACTTTAGATTGAATTATTCTCTCTAGGAGTCAAGCAGAACACACAGTGGCTCAGGTTTGACTGAACACTGTGTTGACTTAGTATCAGATTTAAATCTCTTAATTGATTTTTCTCCCAGGGCTAATTTACATTTCATTTTGTTTCAGGCATACATGAGTAGATCCTTCTGGCTTCAAATTAATTATTTTAACCTTTTGAAACAATCGTTCACGTCTTACTTTAGATTTAATATAGTATACCAACAGTAGAGTTGTTTGAGGCATACATTAGTACATCCAGTGAGTCACGAGCATTTTGACTTCCTGAGTAAATTGTATCTTATTAAACATTTAATGAAGTCTCCTGACGAGATCAACGGGACAAACGCTAGCTCAGGTTTGACTGAACCCCGTGATAAATCAGGGAGTTTTTGCACTGCCTTTAAAGGATTTTGAAATAAAAGAAAGAAAGGGAAACTGCGCATACATCATACACATTTCTCACTTCTGAAATGTTGGGGTTTTTCGAGGCAGGTTTGGGAGCAGGGGCACAGACACGCAGTCAGGAAGTGTCCTGTGAGTCGAGATGAGAAGCGACAGCTCTCCTGCAGAGCCTGTAAATTGGCTTGGCGTATCACAGACACACAGCCACGCTACATCGCTCAGGTGTCACACCAGGGAAGCCGCTCCGCCAGAAAAATACCTTCCGAGCGCTGACTTTGATAGAGAGTAAACAGCACGACCGGCTTACAGTTATTGAAAGAGAGGGGGAAATTGTATAAGCACATCTCGGCTTTTCCCAATTCTAAAAAATGTTCTTCGTTGGATCGGACGATAGCGTCGTCGTGCCATCGCTTGTTTCTGTGTCGTGTTTTGTTAAAGTGGAAGCTAGCGTGATTTGAGCCCTGATAGCTAACGTTTACAGGAAAGAAAAATACTTGTTTGTGTCATTAGGGAGGGACAGGACATGACTATATATATGCCATATATACAGCATATACACATACTGTATATGATGTTAAGGGACAGCTTGTTGTTTTGGAAAAGTACTTAATATGCACTCTATTTAATTAGATTGAATCGAGGTTAAACTCTAAATCCTTAAATTTAATTGGGCATCATTTGTTTTGATTTGCCTTTTGCTCATTGGTTTAAAAACATTAGTCTCTCCGACATGGCTCCTGCGCGTCGAAAGGAGCCAGTTGAGGTGGTTCGGGCACCTAGTTAGGATGCCACCTGGGCGTTTCCCTAGGGAGGTGTTCCAGGCACGTCCAGCTGGGAGGAGACCAAGGGGTAGACCTAGAACCAGGTGGAGGGATTATATCTCTTCGCTGGCCTGGGAGTGCCTTGGGACCCCCCAGTCAGAGCTGGTTGATGTGGCCAGGGAAAAGAAAGTTTGGGGCTCTCTGCTGGAACTGATACCTCCGAGACCCGACCACGGGTAAGCGGGAGAAGATGGATGGATGGATGGATGGATGGACAAAGCTCCAGCTTCTTACGCAGGGCAGTATTTCATTTACGCTTTTAAAAATATTTATTTGAAATGAGACAATTTACAGTTCTGTGCTTATTATGAGCACATGTTGGCTTTAAATGAGTACGGGAACGTTTGATTAACATTTACACTAATCCAAATACATGTTGTTTGGCCCTCACAGGCAGTGTTCTGGGATGTGTTGACAGCATGATGAAATGAGGGGAAATACGTAGTTGTGAACGACAGAACCCCACAGTCTCTTATGAACAGATCCTCTCTAATCTGGGTGGACCCGCACAGTTTGATGTATCGACACCTGCGTCGGCTGCAGAGCTCACACCTGTTGTTCAAAAGGAAGGGGGGGGGGGGGGGACTTGTTTTCTGAAATAAATGTTCACAGGAGAAAAAAAGTGCTGCTGGTAGATAAGATTCTGCTGTGACTCACGCTCTCTTCCTGTGGGTGTAACATCCCCCGACGTTTTAAATTGCATTTGGTGCGAATGTTTTCCAAATCAGGCTTGTTGTTTAGAACAGATGTGGTGGATAAAACTCATTTATCGTTACATAAGCCGAGAACAATTGCCATCGAGAACGGGACTGATGATGTTAAATAGCAATCCTGTGTTTCTTTTAATGACAGCCAACCCACTGAAGTTTTTATACCTTATACTTGATTTAGAAATCACGACGTTGTGTTTCACTGTGTCTAAATGTCGGCTGCTTTCCAGCACTCTGAACTTGAACTCCTGAACCGGGAGATTTCCAACCTTTTGGGCAAACGTTCCTGGTGACCCCGTTCTCATTCTTCATCCTTTTAAACCCAGAGCATTTTGTGTTTCATTTCGTTACATCATGAGCTAAGTAGGGCTGTGAGTAGGAGCAGATGCTGATCGTGGAAAGTTTATATCCCTCTCTGATTTCACATTTAAAGGCTCCTGGTTATGTTTGAATGTTAACGATATGACCATTAAGAGTGTCACGAAACCAATTTCAGTGATATGTCACCAATCCATGGTTAACACCAAAAACACATAACTTCTGTGAACTTCCAAATTGACTTCTTTAATTTCTTACTGTTCCCTCTCTAATAACTAACTCCCTATATCATATACATATTATATTGTTGATAAATAGTGTTGAAGTTTCTCCACAAAGCCAACATTTTACTCGATTACAATACATAACATAATTCATCTTTGCTCAATAGTTAATTTGACTAATTGTAGCATGAATGCACTTTAATTAAACTATATTGAACTCCTGACAATTTCAACATCAATTTATTGTTCACAATTTAGAATTACTAGGAAAAAAAATGGTGTGTGCCCTGGATGTTTCCTTAGTGAGTTTACTGCATCCAGAACACAATGTATTACCTACGCATGGTTCCTACAGTACTGTGGAAAAGCAAGCTCCTTTCCTTTTTTAAACTTTTGGCAGTGGCTTATAGGTTGCCGAGATACCCTTACTGGCCATTATTATTTTAACACACAATCTTAAGCTCTGGAAAATAAGGCCAAAATACACATTGGGTGTTTAGCTTGACTTCTAACGTTTTTGACTGCTTGTAGATTTGACTATTTTATTTATTTATATTAGGAATCCAATATCTTCGAATGCAGATCAACTCCCACTAATCTTGAAACAGACTCTGAGATGTCGATCCAAGTGTTAAAAGAGCTCCTGCGGTGAGTCACTTTAAATGTTTAATGGAGAAAATGAATGGGAACCCAAAATAAGTCTCAACTATCTGACGCATTTTAAACTTCTAACATTGGTTATGAATCAAGAATTTAGGTGGGGTCACCGGATGAACATGAGAAACCCTTACACTGGCTGAGCTCCAACGGTGGGGATACACATTTTAAAACCATACCCAATATAACTCTAGACCCTTTCCCACCCTCTCTCGTCTCTCTCCCTCGTCCATGAACATCTCTTTCCCCAGCACTCACCTGAACCTCTGGGCCTGGTGGTGCAGGGGTCCGGGGTATCGGCGGTTGGGGGACTGGTAGAGTTGTGACAGGAGGGCTTGGCTGGTCTTCTGGCTAGGGTTGTTGGCGAACTTGACGGTGATGGGCTCTGCGGCGCCGGAGGGCTTCTGTCCGTTCAGACCCTTGATGGCCTCCTCAGCCTCTATCCTCTTATCAAAGCGGATGAAACCCACACCTCGGGAGCCACCTGCGGGGCCAGCACATCAGAAACAGACACAGGCTCCTTTTACTTCACAGGGTTTAGACAAAAACAAGAGTCTATGGTGTACGTTTCTATTTCTATTGTCTTTCTAGTCTTTTAATTTCTCGATTGCACCATGCATTGTTTTTATGCTGCTGCAACGCAAACATTTCCCAAATTAGGATCAATTAAGTACCGTAATTTTCGGACTATAAGCCGCACCTGAATATAAGCCTCAGCAGCGGCATACCACTCTCGGTTCCACTTTTACTTTTGCGCGCTACCTGTATCACTCTTTTCCGGCCTCCAGCTTTTCCTGCTGGAACCCGCCGCTTAAAGGTGGGGGTCCGCGGACCGGCCATAGAGCCCATAGAGTTAAAGGTGTTGGCCGTTAGCTGTAAAAATCCATAGATTAGCCGCACCGTTATATAAGCCGCAGCGTCGAAAAATAGGGAAAAAGGCGCGGCTTATAGTCCGAAAATTACGGTACTTCTTATCTTAGACACAGCAACAGTCAACAACAGTCTATGTTGTCTATTTCTAGAGATGTCCCAATCCGATCACGTGATTGGGGATCGGAGCCGATCACGTGATTTTCAAAAGATCGGAATCGGGAGAAAAAAATCGGGGATCGGGATTTTTTTATTTTTTACATTTTTTTATTTATTTTTTTATTCAATGTTACAAAACAAAAATGCCCATGTTCAAGTCTTAAAGTCATCCTGAGGCCTTAGTTTTGGTTTCAAATGACACAACATCATGTATGTGTTGCTTCTTTGGGGCTTGTTTTCATAGACCTGGTTATTTCTCTCAAATCTGGCAACAGAGTGGGCGCAGTGTCTAATTGTAGCAGTAAGCTAACGAGTACTGAAAGCTTTATTTTGTTTTGATCCAATGCTGCACAACTGAACTGATCCAATGCTGCTGTGAAAGAAAGAAGCTATATCCATGTTGGATAGAATATCCAATTTAAATAAAAAAATAACCTTAAGGGACAACTTGAATGCTTTTTTTCTTTTTTTCTCTTAATGCATTGCATAAAGATCGGATCGGGAAAAATCGATATCGGCAAATTGTCAAAATCAAATGATCGGAATCGGATCGGGAGCAAAAAAAGGTGATCGGGACATCTCTATCTATTTCTATTGACTTTATTCCCTTGTTATTTTTTAAATGTCACGATTGTTTTCAGTCAAGACTTTTCAACATCTGTCCCAGGACTACAGAGGAAAAATCCAGTCCAAAAATGTTCTGAACAGTTCTTTACATATTAGGATAATCTGGTGTTAGATTTGTATCAAGTTTCATGAGTTACAATTATATATATATATTGAGATACTGTAATATAAGCAATACATTTGGCTATTTTAGGGAAACTGCCACAGTATAAGAAACACACCGGCAATTAGAAACAATGGGATTTGCCTAAAGCATCTGAACCTTGCATCGTAACTAATCATTTTAATTCACACAGGGTCACAAGATATAATGCCTTGAGTTGATTATATTTCACATCATTCATCCAGATCTGGAAAGTAACTAAAGGTATTAAATACATGTAGTGGAGGAAAAGTCCATTACTCTGAACTGTAGTGGAGTAGAAGTGCAAAGTAGCATACAATTGAAATACTCAAGTAAAGTACAAGTATCTCAAAAATTGTACTTCACACTTAAGTAAAAGTACTGAGTTACTTCCAACCTCTGCTTACAACCTTATAATCCTTATATTTTTGCAAATCCATCGAAACCCAATGTGCTCTCGTATGTTTTGAGAACTAGAGAAGCCTGAGATGAATACTATATGAGACACACACACACCCCCACACACACACACACACACACACACACACACACACACACACACACACACACACACACACACACACACACACACACACACACACACACACACACACACACACACACACACACACACACACACACACACACACACACACACACACACACACACACACACACACACACACACACACACACACACACACACACACACACACACACACACACACACACACACACACACACACACTGTTCTCAGTGACATTTGAGCCGTTTCCTTGGAGATATTTTTTGACTGCCACCTGAAAGGAACATTTAGAGACGTGCTTCATGGGCGGTCCTTTATTGGTGTGTGTGAAGGCACTGACTGTACACTGTATATGTATGCATGTGTGTATGTGCGCACTGGTATCTATTAATGGCTGCTGTGCCTTGTTTTAATGAGGCTGCCTCGATGGCCCAGAGGATGCTCAGTGACAGCGGCACTCTGCCGAAGAGACTATTTACATAATACTGTGTGCACACAGGCATGTCTGTGAGACTGAATAAAAGAGAGGCAGAGAGAGAGGGGAATGTTGTGTTTGAGCCGCATTGTGTGCAGTCTCCTTCTCACACATAAAAACCCTCCTTATTGTTATTCCACATTTGTGTGCATGCCATCCCTCTCCCCATCTCTTCTTTATGCTTCCTGCTGGATAATCTCATGGCGCACCTTCCCCTGAATCTTTATTCAGAGCAGAACTTTGACCGTCTCTCTCCCCTTTTGTTATTTTTCTTCTCTGCAGGACACAGGCAGCACAAGGTTATTTACTTTCCCATAATTCTAGCATTAGAATTTCAAGTCAGTTTTAAATTTTACATTATGTTTTCCCCCCAAAAACGATTTCATAAAAACATCTATTTGGGTTTCAAAATGATCATAATCGTGTAAAAAAGACGGAAAATTGTCAAGACTCTAAAAATACATTTTCTAATTTTACTTCGACTAAGTAGCTCATTTGCACATTCTCTGCAATGTTCTCGCTCCCTTCAAATCCTAGAAGCGTTTTCCTTGCTGTCAACATTGCAAAAGGAGCTCATTTACTGTGAGCTGTGGTGATCAGTGTCTCGTTTTATAGGCAATAAAATACGTGCAAACTGAAAATGATGACCATTTCGTTTTTTTGTTTAGGTGTGTAATCAAAAAGGCTCTGACTTGGCACCTCAGACACAAAGAAACAATCTGACCACACGCACTCTGCCAAGCATTTCCTCTCCTCCTGTTGTATCTCATTAACTCCTATTCAGTGTAAATTATTCTGCCTTTTACCTTTCCCGCTCCTTCTCCCCTGACAGGCTTCCACCATTTCCTCTTCCATCCTTCCTTCCTCTCGTGCCAACTCTGTACCTGTACATTTTAATTAGCTTGTCAGAAGCAGGAAAATAACAATCCTAATGGGATCTACACAGTGCAAACAATAACCATCGCTGTTCCTACGGTTGTCTTCACTTATTACCGTAGTTGTCATGCTTGTGCTGTATCGAGGTAAAGTAGGGGTCGCTGCTGTGTCTTCGGGGAGAGCGCTTTATGAGCCGGAGTCAGTTAGTGTGATTGGTAACGGACATTTCTAGCCTCACCTTGATAATTGGAACCCGCCCAATTTCACGTCCACCTTTGTGAGGCACTTAGCAACTCCAAGAGGCTTGCTCAAGGGCGAGAGAGAGAGAGAGAGAGAGAGACCGAGAGAGACCGAGAGAGATAGAAACCGAGAGAGACCGAGAGAGAGAGAGAGAGAGAGACCTTCGTCCTTAAATCCTTGCAGTTATTTGCTTTTGAGATGCCCCTCTGAGCTCATTAATAGAAGGCTTCTGGACAAATGCCTGGTATACTGATGAAGGCATAGCACTAACACACACACACACACACACACACACACACACACACACACACACACACACACACACACACACACACACACACACACACACACACACACACACACACACACACACACACACACACACACACACACACACACACACACACACACACACACACACACACACACACACACACACACACACACACACACACACACACACACACACACACACACACACACACACACACACAAGTGATGACTTGAAGAGGCGCTATTGAGAATGAAGTGTGAAAAGAGCAGTGGAGATGTCTGTGACCGACTGCAGAGTGTGTTTATGTGAGAGGTTATATGTGTGTGTGTGTGTGTGTGTGTGTGTGTGTGTGTGTGTGTGTGTGTGTGTGTGTGTGTGTGTGTGTGTGTGTGTGTGTGTGTGTGTGTGTGTGTGTGTGTGTGTGTGTGTGTGTGTGTGTGTGTGTGTGTGTGTGTGTGTGTGTGTGTGTGTGTGTGTGTGTGTGTGCGTGCGCCGGCCACTCTTGTCCTTGAGTTAGCACAATAGCATTGTGAGGAGGTGAGGTGGCAGTTGACCCCGGCGTCACCCTTAATTTTGTCGACAATAGGTGTGTGTGTGCGTTCTCTGCTCTTGGTGTCTACGTATCGTATCCAGTGCACACTAGAGCAGTCTGAGGATAAACGTAATTTACCTTTTTAAGCATTGATATAAAAGTAATCTGCAGGAAAGTGGAGTTGGCCCTCAGAGAACGCTCACTGTAGCTCCTTTAACTATTTGTATTATCAAGATCAGAGAAATGTAGAGGAAAGGAAATATGGACTAACAAAGAAATATAATCTGACCATCCACTATTTCTTTCTTTAATTTTTTTGTTCTGCACATTACTTACTTTTCCTTACCATCATTTAAAATGCCGTGACTCTCAATATTATCAATACAAATGTAATTAATTCATTGTTTATAATAATTAGCTTTTAGGGGGAGGGACAAGCTATTCATTATAATGTATAGCAGTAGAATAAACAAAGCTAAACCTCAATTAAGATTATATTTTGACTAATCAGTTTCTTGACAAGACATAATGCAACACTTTGAATGCATCTTTATATCATGAAGAGTACCAGGCCCCACAGTAGTCTGTCAAACGCTCCATAACAGTTTTTGTATTTAATGTGTTCTGAAGTTGTCACATCACATCAAATCAACACTGCACTAAAAAATGTCCAGCAGTTTTCCTCCAGCATTAGTTTGTTGATAAGGTTGCCACTGTGATTTTTTTCTTACCAACCATCCCAACTGTCTAACTCTTCTACCCTCAACATTACGCCTGCGTGTTCCTAAGCTGTGTCTCAACTTGGATACTCCCCTTAATAGACTGCCGTATCATACACTGTGAAAACGTGCACTGTGTGTTCATTTTGACCCAGTAGTGTTGTCTCAAATTGCACATGGCAGCTGTTAGCTAGATAGCAAGGTTATTGTTCACGGTGTCAAAACTGACTGCTCAATTACCCGATAAAAACAGTACAGTTATTAAATAAATAAGAAACCCTGAGTATGAGAATTATCCAGCGTCAACACTCCATAATATACAAGAGCACAATCTGGCCTCCATTGGACTCCTTTGTTTACTTCAGGAACATAGTGACATCACAATGTAACACTCGAGCTTCTATTGGCTAGCGCTCCAACACATTGTACGTGATAGGCTGAGGGGGCGGGACATCTCTAAGGATGACCAATCACAACAGAGACGGCCAGCTAACCAATCAGAGCAAACTGGGCTCTGGTTTCAGACAGAGGGTGAAAAGAGGTGCTGCAGCACAGACAGTATGAGAACAATAAAGAGCTTTTTGAACATTAAAGCATGGAGACATGTAGAGACACTACATACTGATATACACCTGAACATCAGCAGGAGAGGACTCTTTAAAGTAGAGACACTACATACTGATATACACCTGAACATCATCTGGAGAGGACTCTTTAAAGTAGAGACACTACATACTGATATACACCTGGACATCAGCTGGAGAGGACTCTTTAAAGTAGAGACACTACATACTGATATACACCTGAACATCAGCTGGAGAGGACTCTTTAAAGTAGAGACACTACACACTGATATACACCTGAACCTCAGCAGGAGAGGACTCTTTAAAGTAGAGACACTACATACTGATATACACCTGAACATCAGCAGGAGAGGACTCTTTAAAGTAGAGACACTACATACTGATATACACCTGAACATCAGCAGGAGAGGACTCTTTAAAGTAGAGACACTACATACTGATATACACCTGAACATCAGCAGGAGAGGACTCTTTAAAGTAGAGACACTACATACTGATATACACCTGAACATCAGCAGGAGAAGACTCTTTAAAGTAGAGACACTACATACTGATATACACCTGAACATCAGCAGGAGAGGACTCTTTAAAGTAGAGACACCACATACTGATATACACCTGAACATCAGCAGGAGAGAACTCTTTAAAGTAGAGACACTACATACTGATATACACCTGAACATCAGCAGGAGAGGACTCTTTAAAGTAGAGACACTACATACTGATATACACCTGAACATCAGCAGGAGAGGACTCTTTAAAGTAGAGACACTACATACTGATATACACCTGGACATCAGCAGGAGAGGACTCTTTAAAGTAGAGACACTACATACTGATATACACCTGAACATCAGCAGGAGAGGACTCTTTAAAGTAGAGACGCTACATACTGATATACACCTGAACATCAGCAGGAGAGGACTCTTTAAAGTAGAGACACTACAAACTGATATACACCTGAACATCAGCAGGAGAGGACTCTTTAAAGTAGAGACACTACATACTGATATACACCTGAACATCAGCAGGAGAGAACTCTTTAAAGTAGAGACACTACACACTGATATGAACCTAAACATTTGAATAATATTGCCCCTTTAAATGAAATTAATTGAGAGAAAGATAGAATATCAGCTTCATCCTTACATATTTTCAGAATGTTATCAAAGAGTAAAACTACCTGCAGATTAAATTAATGAACGTTCAAATTAAAAACCTGCTCCACTAATCCACAATCAAAATATATTCATTGGTTTCTGTGTTTTTCCTTTTTCATTCCCACTCTGTCATGCTATATTAACAGTGTAAACCTTGAACAGAGTTTATTTTTCTCCCATTAAACATTACAACAAAAACAAACTTGCAATCTCTGAAGCAAGCTGCCAGTCGAGGGACTCCAACCTCACGACGGTCCTTTAAACCGAGGCTACTTATCAACCGCCAGCCAGCCATACAGCCAACATTAGCACAATGTACTTACTAAGGTACAGCAATCTGTCTTTCTCACTCTCTTTCCCCTCTCTTCTTCTCACCCTCTTTTTCCCGCTCTCCCTTTCCTCCACAGTAATCAACAGCGGCTTATGTAAGTCTCTCTACCTGTGCTTATCTCCCCCTAACACACACCGACAGGCACATTGGCTGCCTTACTAATAACACGCTACCTCAATCTGGGGATGGGGGAAACAGACGAGGGGAGAGGGCTGGGGAAGGGTGTGAGTCAGGAATGAAAAGGAGGAAGGAAAGAAGGGAAGGAGGTGAATGTTAGGAGGTGACAGTGAAAGGATAGAGAAGTATTCCTGTTTGCTCCTGCCCGAACAAAGCCACTCTCTCTCTAAAACCCACTATGATTTCCCCAAACTCCGAGTGAGTGACGGAGAGAAATCACTGCAGGGTTATAAAACACACTTTCTTTCTATCTTTCTCCAACACACACATGGAGCTCATCGTATCCTTGTGAGCAGGCCACAGAGATAGCACACATAAGCAAAATCTGAATATGTTTTCAGATGCTCCGCCGCTCCATCTCCGCGTCCTTTTATCTTTCACTTACGCGGCTATATTGTGCCAACTACCAAATGATAAGACTTGCGTTTCCAAAAGACTTAATAATATGGCAGACGCAGAAAGAAACGCCGTTCCTGCTATCTATCTACACTGAACAAAAATATAAACGCAACACTTTTGTTTTTGCTCCCATTTTTCATGAGATGAACTCAAAGATCTAAAATATTTTCTACATTCACAAAATAACCATTTCTCTCAAATATTGTTCACAAATCTGAAAAACTCTGTGATAGTGAGCACTTCTCCTTTGCCGAGATAATCCATCCCACCTCACAGGTGTGGCATATCAAGATGCTGATTAGACAGCATGATTATTGCACAGGTGTGCCTTAGGCTGGCCACAATAAAAGGCCACTCTGAAACGTGCACTTTTGCTTTATTGGGGGGGTCTGGGGGGGTCCGAAAACCAGTCAGTATCTGGTGTTAGGGTTAGGGTTAGGGTAATGTTGTGAATCGAGTGGCCTGTGTTCGTCGTCCATAACATACGCCTGCCCATACCATAACCCCACCACCACCATGGGCCACTCGATTCATAACTTTACCCTAACCCTAACCCTCACACCAGATACTGACTGGTTTTCGGACCCCCCCAGACCCCCCCAATAAAGCAAAACTGCACGTTTCAGAGTGGCCTTTTATTGTGGCCAGCCTAAGGCACACCTGTGCAATAATCATGCTGTCTAATCAGCATCTCGATATGCCACACCTGTGAGGTGGGATGGATTATCTCGGCGAAGGAGAAGTGCTCACTATCACAGATTTGTTCAGATTTGTGAACAATATTTGAGAGAAATGGTTATTTTGTGTATATAGAAAATGTTTTAGATCTTTGAGTTCATCTCACGAAAAATGGGAGCAAAAACAAAAGTGTTGCGTTTATATTTTTATTCAGTGTAATTATTGCTAAGAATTTTTTTTTGTTGCAATGTCCTTGTTTTAAGTCACATTAGTGTGCCTGGTGTACAGATGGCGTTTGAAACGGCAGCGAGAGGAGAGAAGACGAATCTTTGAAGAGTGGAGGTGCCCCGTGCTTTAGCCTCTGTCAGAGCAGAGCTTCAACCATCTGTCTCGTGTGTGTGCATGTATCGATGTGCATTTGTATGTGGTTGTGTGCCACAGAGACAGTATGTACTAGGCAAGGGGAGATGATGGTAGGAGTCAAGGCTGCAGTCACTCCACCTCTCTGCTCGTATTACCTTGACCGTTCTGTTCTCTGCTGCTGGGCAGGCGGGGAACAGGGATTCAGTTTGGTGTTAGTGTGAAGGGGGGCATCCATTATTCAAGTCAGGAGAGGAGAGAGAGAGAGAGCACACCGACCGTCGAGAGGGAGAGTGTTTCGTTTTAAAGGAAAAGATTGTGCAAGAAGACACCTAGAAATCAAAGTGAAGAGCCGTGCAGGTTCATGAGGAGGCACTGGAGAGAGGAGCACTAGCAGTGGCATTTCTCTGACCTTGAGGTGCATGTTGTTTTGGTTCCTTTGTATCCAGCAGAGCAGGCAAGGCACCGAGGTAAAAGGAGACGAGTTCCATGCAGATGAGGGACTGAGAGATGTTGTTATTTTTAAAAAATGTGGCTTTTATGGCGCACTGACAGTCGAAGACTTTTACCGTTTGCAATGTCAAGAGGACATATTATTCTTATTACAGTATGGAGTGTCTCTACATGTCTCCATGCTTTAATGTTCAAAAGCTCTTTATTGTTCTCATACTGCCTGTGCTGCAGCACCTCTTTTCACCCTCTGTCTGAAACCAGAGCCCAGTCTGCTCTGATTGGTTAGCTAGCCGGCTCTGTTGTGATTGGTCACCCGCTTAGAGATGTCCCGCCCCCAAAGCCTATCACGTACAATGTGTTCTCTGGCGGGAACTTTGTTGCCTTTGCAGACCATTCACATGCACAGAAACCTATATAACACACTACAGGAAATGGATAACCCCAAAAAGCTTAATAGGGCCTCTTTAAGACGGTAGGATAGGATGCAGCTTATAACCTGACAAGGACATAAGTGATGTCTTGTTATGCACAATCTACTTTGTATCTTAGGAAGTCATTTGCAACCAACACCAGGCAGCTGCAAAATATGAGTCACAAGGGTCTATGAATCTTTACGAACACGAAACCGGTCGGTTATCACGTCCTGGGGACACATTTGTCTCTTCTAATCTGTTTGTGTCTCTTTTTCCCCTCATATCAAAGAAAACAAAAGGCAACAGCTGTGTGAGCTCGCTGCCATGGTGGGGTTGTGGTTATAATAAGGTAAAATAACTGGTTCAATTGGACATGGGTGCAAAGCAAGTACTCTTCAGATCATTTTGCATTTTGTCTGGAGGAATATAATCGTTTTCTAGTAAAAATAATTAATATTGAAAAGCCTCCAACGGGGCCTGTAACCGCGTTCAACTGTTCCTGTGTTGATCACTGCGTGGAAATCAAAATGCGCAACAGTATGCCTAGCAAACACAACATGTCAGGACTTCCAATGCCTCCATCAATATGAATTCTACTTTAACAGGCGCATCGTGTGCTTCTGGCAGCGTGTTTGTAAGGCATGTCTGTGCATTCGACTTGGTAACATATGTAATGTTTTTTATCTCAGCAGAGGAAGTCTCTGCATCTGAAAGCTCAAATAAACACAACTTGGGAATAAGTGACAGCGAAGAATCTCAAACATCAATGCCTCGCGCCAGCACATTTTGAAGATAACCGAACCGTCATTTAAAGCTATTCTGATCAGGAACAACATGCCTATCTTTAATAACTCTCAAAATACTCTTGTTATTAGTAACACTGGCAATCACCATCTTGAGTTGTGTGATGCCATTATAGCTTGAGACTTGTTGCCATGGGAATCTTTCCCATTGTCACCTTCCATCCCACATGAAGGGAACTCGGCCTTTTCACAGCCAATCCTCACACACACTGAGCAGCAATTTAGTTTCCCATCAGAGCCAGCGCTTGTAGTATGAGGATCGATTGTATTTGCAGTCATTGATCAGGAAAGCAATGACCTCTGCTCGCATGCAGGTCCAGGAGAAGTCGTAAGAACAGCCGAATATCCATATCTTAAGCTGTGTTTGATATTAAATCTGTTTCAATTTGAGGCTAACCTAAACCAACAGTCGGAGCAGAGAATCACGGCCTGGCTCTGGTCTCTGAAGGTTTGAAACAAAGGAAGGATGGGGGGGTTGGGCGAGAACTATTTGCACTGATAAAGAGACAAAATATGCTTATCCATTCAGAAGGAATCAATAGACAGAGCAGGGAGAGAGGGAGATCATGTCAAGTCGATGTTCTCTCTCGGAGTCTTTGGGGCAATTTGGACGTTTTAGTGGATTTCTGTTTCTGCTGCCTCTGACTGAATGGTGCTAACAGCGATGCTTTTAAAGTTCCTTCTTGTCTTGAGGAACAGAAGAGTGACTGCAGGGAGCATCCTGTTGATGAGGGGGTCATTTAGAGAACAGACTTCGTGTTCCCAATTTAGCAGAGCAGGAACTGGGGATCATCAGCCCATCTGCCCATGCATGGTCACTGGAGAGCATCCGTGACTTCAACAACTTTATGAAGCACTGCTGATTCTCTGACTGCAGCCTACTCTATTTCTGTGGACACTGTTAGGGTGTGTCTGGAATTAGTCTTAGTTCAGTAGAAACAGTGAATCACAGAGTCAATTGGATTGCAAGCGCTGATTAGGTCCATCATTAAAAAAAAACATGGACACTGGTGAGTCCCAAATGACCTGCGACGAAACTTCAAGGCACCACACAATGATGTCTTCATCATCAGCGAACAATATGTCCCACAATTCAAGAATACTGAAGTTTAAAAGATACAACAGATTGTTCTTCAACGGCATTGAAATGGAAGGGGGAAAACTCATTTTCTTGAACTCACATTTGGGTATTCAGTGCCTACCAAAGCACAAGCTGTTAAAAAGACCCATCAGTATTTTCTTAGGTTAAAATAAAATGAAATGTACCAAGCACTTTGTATTTGTTTCCCATTCCTATGTGCCATGCAGGTTTAGTAGAGATTAAACCGTCCTAAATCTGCACACACTACTTAAGAACTACCTTTGCAAAGATGCACCATGTTTTTCTCGAACACCAATAAGGGCAGGTGGGCTTAAGAGAGGGGTTTATAGAGACAGTTTCAGAATAAAGGTAAAAAACTGATATATTCAGGCAGAAAGCAAAGGAAGAGAAATGTGTTTTTTGAACATTAAAGTGTGTGAACATGTTCTAGTAGCAACAAGGAATACAAATATGAACCTTAATTTAAGCATAATATGTCTCCTTTTAAAGGGGCCCAAATAAGCTCATTTTCTGGTTCATATCAATTAGTGTCTCTACTTTAAAGAGTCCTCTCCTGCTGATGTTCAGGTGTATATCAGTATGTAGTGTCTCTACTTTAAAGAGTCCTCTCCTGCTGATGTTCAGGTGTATATCAGTATGTAGTGTCTCTACTTTAAAGAGTCCTCTCCTGCTGATGTTCAGGTGTATATCAGTATGTAGTGTCTCTACTTTAAAGAGTCCTCTCCTGCTGATGTTCAGGTGTATATCAGTATGTAGTGTCTCTACTTTAAAGAGTCCTCTCCTGCTGATGTTCAGGTGTATATCAGTATGTAGTGTCTCTACTTTAAAGAGTCCTCTCCTGCTGATGTTCAGGTGTATATCAGTATGTAGTGTCTCTACTTTAAAGAGTCCTCTCCTGCTGATGTTTAGGTGTATATCAGTATGTAGTGTCTCTACTTTAAAGAGTCCTCTCCTGCTGATGTTCAGGTGTATATCAGTATGTAGTGTCTCTACTTTAAAGAGTCCTCTCCTGCTGATGTTCAGGTATATATCAGTATGTAGTGCCTCTACTTTAAAGAGTCCTCTCCTGCTGATGTTCAGGTGTATATCAGTATGTAGTGTCTCTACTTTAAAGAGTCCTCTCCTGCTGATGTTCAGGTGTATATCAGTATGTAGTGTCTCTACTTTAAAGAGTCCTCTCCTGCTGATGTTCAGGTGTATATCAGTATGTAGTGTCTCTACTTTAAAGAGTCCTCTCCTGCTGATGTTCAGGTGTATATCAGTATGTAGTGTCTCTACTTTAAAGAGTCCTCTCCTGCTGATGTTTAGGTGTATATCAGTATGTAGTGTCTCTACTTTAAAGAGTCCTCTCCTGCTGATGTTCAGGTGTATATCAGTATGTAGTGTCTCTACTTTAAAGAGTCCTCTCCTGCTGATGTTCAGGTGTATATCAGTATGTAGTGTCTCTACTTTAAAGAGTCCTCTCCTGCTGATGTTCAGGTGTATATCAGTATGTAGTGTCTCTACTTTAAAGAGTCCTCTCCTGCTGATGTTCAGGTGTATATCAGTATGTAGTGTCTCTACTTTAAAGAGTCCTCTCCTGCTGATGTTCAGGTGTATATCAGTATGTAGTGTCTCTACTTTAAAGAGTCCTCTCCTGCTGATGTTCAGGTGTATATCAGTATGTAATGTCTCTACTTTAAAGAGTCCTCTCCTGCTGATGTTCATGTGTATATCAGTATGTAGTGTCTCTACTTTAAAGAGTCCTCTCCTGCTGATGTTGAGGTGTATATCAGTATGTAATGTCTCTACTTTAAAGAGTCCTCACCTGCTGATGTTCAGGTGTATATCAGTATGTAGTGTCTCTACTTTAAAGAGTCCTCTCTTGCTGATGTTCAGGTGTATATCAGTATGTAGTGTCTCTACTTTAAAGAGTCCTCTCCTGCTGATGTTCAGGTGTATATCAGTATGTAGTGTCTCTACTTTAAAGAGTCCTCTCCTGCTGATGTTCAGGTATATATCAGTATGTAGTGACTCTACTTTAAAGAGTCCTCTCCTGCTGATGTTCAGGTGTATATCAGTATGTAGTGTCTCTACTTTAAAGAGTCCTCTCCTGCTGATGTTCAGGTGTATATCAGTATGTAGTGTCTCTACTTTAAAGAGTCCTCTCCTGCTGATGTTCAGGTGTATATCAGTATGTCGTGTCTCTACTTTAAAGAGTCCTCTCCTGCTGATGTTCAGGTGTATATCAGTATGTAGTGTCTCTACTTTAAAGAGTCCTCTCCTGCTGATGTTCAGGTGTATATCAGTATGTAGTGTCTCTACTTTAAAGAGTCCTCTCCTGCTGATGTTCAAGTGTATATTAGTATGTATTAATTTTTTCATACTGCCTCTTTTCACCCTCTGTCTGAAACCAGAGCCCAGTCTGCTCTGATTGGTTAGCTGGCCGGCTATGTTCTAGACGGCAGTGTGTGGGAGCGAAACTGCAGACCATTAACATGCACACAAACCTATACAACACACTACAGGAAAGAGAACACCCCATAATAGCGTCTCTGAAACGTCGTTAGACTCTGAATATGTCGACGGAGCACAAACCATTCTGACATAATCCGTCTGCGTCTCCTTTTTTCTCCTCTTTCTCCAGCTCTGCTTTTCTTCGTCTGTATTTACATTTTTGGCAGTCACAGGAGAGTTTTAATTTACAGCCCATTTCTCTCTTAATAGCAGCGAGTGTGTGGGTGTGTGTCTGTGTGTGCTCGTACAGTAAGATGAGTCAGTGATGTCGGCACACTACTCTCAAGGCCCTTCTAAAGTCCTCTATGTATTTAATCACCAGCAACTCCAACATCTAATTGATCATTAAGGTTTCTCCTGCTGGTCCTCCGCCCTCTGGAGACACCTCGCAGAACATGTCTTAATATTGTTTTTGCGGATGTGTGTTTGTGCATATATGTGACTTTATGTATAAAACAGTCTATTGCCTAGTGGTTAATCTACTGTCTACATGCTACAGGATAAAACACTGTATAATATTAATACATGTAGTGACAAATAATTATTTAGCCCTCACACAACTTCCCTTAAAGACTGACCAATAGCAATGCAGTAGCATTATTAGTAGTGTGTAGGGATGCCCCCTTTAAGAACATTAGTTGACTGATACCTCATTCACACCAACTGTGTTTCAGGGCCGGTTCGGAGCTGGAGCTTGAAAAGCACCGGGTTTTCCTGTTCACACCGCAGCGGAGCAGCCTCTTAGCTCCGGAATCCGGTTCGTTTCGAGCACCAAAAAATTGTCAGGCCAGAGCAAAAGCACCGCATACGTCACGCTTACGTCGAGGCGGGGGCAGGGGCAGGGGCGGGATCAACTCCTGAACAACAACAAAAAGTATCCAGTTTGTACACAACGATGGAGAAACTTATCAAGCAGCAGTGGTCCACGGAAGAGACCAGCTACCTATTGGGAATCTGGTCTTCTGAAGAGATGCAGAGGAAGCTGGAGCACAATCGGCCATTGTTGTTGTTCTCGGTGTCAGCTGTGAGGGGTTTCCGCGCGGTTTGGCTTTATGAAGCACGCACGCAAACGGTTACGTCATGACGCAAACGATGACGCAATGACGCAGCACCAGTCGGACTCTGGGCAGTGTGAAAAGAGCCGGAGCTAAACCGAAGAACCGGTTCTGAACCTGAAAAGCTCTAGCACGGAGTTTGAACCGGAGTTGCGTTGGTGTGAATGAGGTATAAATGGTCATTTTAGTCTTAGTCCATTTCTTAAGGCTTTTTTCTTGCTGAATGATTTCTTTATTTCTAAGAGAATTAGGAGCACATTTTTGTTGAATTTAACATTTAAAGTGGTGCTTTTGCCTAATTCTTTGTGGAGAAACGTAGTGGATTTAATATGTGAAGCTAATTGATTAGTCGACACAATTGTACGGGTGTTAGTACACCAAGGTTTTTACTTTAGTTCAGGACAGCCGTAGTACAGTGTGTCATAAATATTTGATTTCACTGTGGCTGTTAGTACGAGAATTTGAACAACCAATTTTGTTTTTCTGTGACCAAATCGAGGTTGAAATCCCACTGTGTTGAAACTCCTTTCATTTTCTCAATTGAGCGTCCTCCTTTGATCTGAGTGCTCATATTATCCGCTGTAGTGGAAGTGAAGCGCTGCAGCACTTTATACGGACACGATCGTGAGAACGCTCCGCTTTAAACCTGACCTTGAGCCTGTCAAGAATGACCAATGAATTATTCAGTCTGCTGCAAACCTATGGCCGATGCATCAAACCCTCTTCCTTTCTGCTACCCAGAACCACCTGTGCTGCAAGGTGTTTTATTCATGGCTGTGTCGTGAGAGATGTTTTCTGTTGCCTTGCTGTGTGCTGATGGTATGGAGTCTCCTGGGTGTCAGCAGCATGGTGGTGTGACACGTCTGTTAGTAAAGACAGACCTGCAGGAGATGTGCCCACCTCATCTATTTCTATTCACTTAATAATAATAATACATAATATTTATATAGCGCCTTTCACGAAACCCGAGGTCGCTTTACAAGTCGGGTAGGGGGGGGGAGTAGGGGAAAAGAGGCAGACAGGTTAAGGTGGGGGTGGGGGGGTCAAGCAAGTAGCGGAAAAATAAACCTATCAAACTAACTATATAGTGGGGAAAGCCTTGGTGAAAAGGTGCGTTTTGAGGGCTTTTTTGAAAGTGTCCAGGGTTGGGGCGCTGCGGATTTCGGGGGGGAGAGAGTTCCACAGAGTGGGGGGTGCTACACTGAAAGCTCTGTCACCGAAAGTCCGCAACCTGGTGCGGGGGGTAGAGAGGAGATCCTGTCCAGACGATCGTAGCTTCCGGGATGGAGTGTGGTGTGTCCAGACGATCGTAGCTTCCGGGATGGAGTGTGGTGGCGGAGACGGTCAGACAGGTATTGGGGGGCGAGGGCATGGAGGCATTCGTAGGTCAGAAGAAGGAGTTTGATACGGTGCTTGACTGGGAGCCAGTGGAGGTGGATGAGGGTGGGGGTGATGTGCTTGTAGTTTCATCCCACAGACCATAAGACTGTTAAACACCTGAACTTTTGAAAGAACATTCATCTGTTCACATATTTCATATATTCCAATTACTGTATTGTATTTTTGTATTTGATTATATACTGTATGTTGGATTGTTGGAGGAGCTCAGGCCGTAAGATTTGCATTGCCATGTCTACACCGTAGCTTTGGCCATGTGACCATAAAGCCTTTGAATCTTGAAAATGGATGATGATGACAGAAATAGCCCTTCCCCCCCACCTTTCTCCTCCGCTCCTTCCCCCCTCTTCTCATTTCCTCTCCTAATGCTAATCTCCACCCTGCTTCTTGCTTTCCTCTCCATCTTCTCTGCATCCTCCCCCCTTGTTTCCTCTTCTCCTCTGCTTTGTTTTCCTTACCCCTCTCCTCCTCTGCTCAGTGTGTACAGACAGGCGTGCACTTCGACGCCAGCAGTGATTTATTCTGCTTAGGCAAATGAGTGTGGCTTACAGCAAGCGGCTCCTTTTTCTGCTTCATCAGTACACATTGCACAGAACAGAGGAGCAGGTTGCAGCCTGCAGGCACACACACAACCCCTGAAATGGATCTAAGACACACCCTGGAGGGGCTCTTCTGCAATGAGCTGATTCATTCCTGTGTTTTGGAAGTAGTGGAATTGAGCATGGATAATATGCAGCTTGTGTTTATCATGTAATATGTTCAGACGACGCCCTCAGCTCGGGGGTGAGCGTGGTCAAGGGAAACCGCCTCATGAGGTCACCCACTCACTCAGTAGGAGACGCTTAATGGACAATAGGCAATCTGGTTTAAATGATATCAAAACATTATATTTAGGTTGTTTATGGTCTAGCACAAGTGTTTCCCTCGCCATAGATGTTGTACACCCTTTGTTGAAGCGCCCTACATGGAAAATGGTGCCAGCATGTCATTGTTTTTTGTTTAAAAGCTTACAGAAGGATGGTATAGTCCTGACTCATGGTGCTACAATAACCTAACATCACTGTTACCATTGAGTTTACTTTGTTACAGTTACAGTGGAGACATGCGGAAAGAAATGAGTCATTTCCGGCTGCCATCTTTGTTCAGCTGATGAAAATATTTTTGCAACTTGATAGGGCTGCAAGACATGGGAAAAAACGGATTGAAAAAAATAGAGTAATTTTCACCAAATGAGGCCGAAGTACCGTTTATTTTGGGAACGTTATCCTTTCTGTTGCTGATATATAACTCAGGGTATATGCAGGAACCCTGAAGTCAACCTTTTAAGACCTTTTTTAAGACCCTTTCCAAACATTTGAAGACCTCATCGCCACTTGGAGTTCTAACCGGTTTCCTTGGCGACACACTTTACTTCACATTGACTATATACAGTATCGATTGTCCTTCCTCCTTATCTTCCAACCATTTGGACGCAGACTTGCATTTCCCCATAACGATGTTGTTTAACAACCGGCGTAAACGGACCTTCGCGTGCTATCAAGCAGTGAGCGTGCGATGTCCTGTTCAGATGACGTCAAATCCAACGGGATGGCATAAATAAACTCCACAGAATCACACTACACACCTACGCAATGATTACATTCAGGCAGACTGTAGAATACAACCTCTTTGGACAATTAATATACTTATTGGAAACAAGCTACAAAATGTAATACTTTGGGAAATGCCGTTTAATACTTTTTAATAGCCTTCATTTTTGCTAAATCAACTTGTAATACTTTTTATGACCCCGCGGACCCCCTGTTAACTATACAACTGACATGTTATGAACAGCGTAGGCACAAAAATGCTTATATAGCCCGTGTGTATCATTTCTATTATTTGTTAAAGGGTACGAAAGGTGTTTTTCTGTTGACTGCCGGTCCTGCTTTAGTAACTGTGTGTTTTAATCACTTTATTAAATACACCTCAACAAGGACTATTTTTATTTCGAACGTGTGAAAGTCAGCCTAAATGAGCTTTTATTTATTTGAAGTTTAGTCTCTACACACAGTGATGAGTTAAGAGGACCAGCTGTGTGTTTGTGTGTTTTGTCGTAGGGGTGTCCAAACTACGGCCCGGGGGCCAAATGTGGCCCGCGGACCATTTTGAATTCTAAAAGTATAATGGAATACGGCCCACAAATGAAACTTGTGCTTGTCTTATATTATAATGTAAACATATATTACACAGTAGTATTCATGTGTTAATGAGACCACTTTTCAAATAAATTCAGTCAATTCAAGTTTGAAACATTTTCTAACATATCTTAGTTGATAAGAAAATAAGAAAAAAGCCCAATGAGGTATTTACATAACAAGCTTGAAATATACCCTTCATATTTCTCCTTATTATAATCAATCTAAGTGACGAGCTGCCAACAAAATAAATGAAACCTTATGGAGAGCTGTGACATAGGAGTATCAAGAATAATTTACCTACATTTGATTAATTTTGCTGACTTAAAACTTAACTTATGAGGCAATATACCTCTAGTGAGTGGCCGAGCTCTTCGTATATGTTTCTGTATGTGACCCTTGGTGAAAAAAGTTTGGACACCCCTGGTTTAGTGTCTGGCTCTCAGGTGTGTGTGTGTGTGTGTATGTGTATGTGTATGTGTATGTGTGTGTGTGTGTGTGTGTGTGTGTGTGTGTGTGTGTGTGTGTGTGTGTGTGTGTGTGGTGTCTGGCTCTCAGGTGTGTGTGTTATTGCTCAGAGAGACGAGGTGCAGCCCCATGGATACCTGTGACCTGGTCCACCAGGATGCGGGAGGTGATGATGCGTCCGTACTGAGAGAAGAGCTGCTCCAGCTCCTTCTGGGTCATGGTCTTGGGCAGGCCGCTCACGTACAGGTTGGCGTCACGGATGGAGGCTGAGCTGGGTCGTGCATATGACACCTGAGGGGAAACAAACAGTCTTAGAGCTTCCATATGTCAATTCGGTTTTTTGTGCGCGCTTGTGCTTTGGGACAGAGGTGGGAATAAGTGGAGTACAAATACTTTGTTACTGTACTTAAGTACATTTTTCTTGTATCAGTACTTTACTCCACTACTTATTTTCCTGATGACTTTTTACTTTGACTTCTTACATGTTGAACCCAAATACCTGTACTTTCTACTTCTTACATGTTGAACTCAAATACCTGTACTTTCTACTTCTTACATGTTGAACACAAATACCTGTACTTTCTACTTCTTACATGTTGAACACAAATACCTGTAGTTTCTACTTCTTACATGTTGAACACTAATACCTGTACTTTCTACTTCTTACATGTTGAACACAAATACCTGTACTTTCTACTTCTCTCATTTTCCAAACAGGCTGGTTCCTTTAGTCTGAATGTGTGTTTGGTGGCGTGATCATTATTATTTAGAGTCATTGCGTGCCTATTGATTTGAACACGATCCGTGTATCCATCATTTCCTGGTCTTCTCTAAAGAAGAGGGACCAATGGAAACGTTGTCATGTTGCCGTTGGTCACCATGGAAACATTCATTAGCCAACAATGACATTATTGTTCTATTAATATAAAGGGAGGTCAGGTACTCTTTAAAACAGCTGCTAGTTATGGGTACTTTTTACTGAAGTACATTTCAAAGCCTCTTTACTTTGACTTGAGTAAAGAAGTTTAGTCAGTACTTCTACTTTCACCAGAGTATTTTAAAACACGAGTATCTGTACTTCTACTTGAGTAAAGGATGCGTGTACTTTCGCCAGCTTTCCGATGGCATGCAGGTCATGGTATCTACAGGGAGGGAACAGGACTTTTCTTAGCACACTTCACCGTGGGGATTACTGTTGTCAGGAAAAGATTTAGCTGCTCAGAACACTGGAGCGATAACACTTGATCCGTTTGCCAGTCGGAGGCAGACGAAACTTGGTTCCCTTGAGTGAAAACCGCAAGTGTTTTACTTTGAAAGGACAGCTCAGGTAGACAGGGGAACAGGATTAGAGTTTGAAGTCGCTTCCTTCATCCTTTTCGGTTCTGCGATACCGAGTCAAATGTGGATAAATAAAAAGAGGTAAGAGTTAATATGGTGTGTTTGCAAATTCAGTAAGCTATTTAGTTTAATTACACTTTTTAGCAATGAGCCTATTAGCACATAACCAAAAGCCTTTTAGATTTTCATAAAGAGCCATTCAGTCGTGCGGATCCTGAATGTCACAGTTTAGTTTTATTAAGCAGGTATACACTAAGAGTACAGCCTTTGAAATGCACTGTCCTCCATTTCTAACGAATAATACTCGGAGTAAATCACTTGCCACTGTAACCCCTTTTTTTAACATACTACATGCTAGAGCTGCTCAATTAATCGTATTTTAATCGCGATTACGATTATGGCTTGAAACGATTACGAAAACAACGTAATCGAAATAAAACGATAATTTTTTATTATTACTTTTTTTTTTTTTTTTTATATATTTTTTTTTTTCAGTGCAATTATACTTAAAGTTCAGGGTAATCAACTAACTGTTAAAAACATAGTTAAAAAAAAATGTCTCCAATAAATGGATGTTTTCAAAGTCAATGAATAATCGCATTTAATAATTGCAATTACAATTATTGACCCAAATAATCGAGATTATGATTTTTGCCATAATCGAGCAGCCCTACTACATGCTCTGAAAGCATATGAAAACACACACACATGCATATTACATCCATATTAGTCTTGCCATTGCAACACTCACGGAAACTAAACGACACAATTTCCCTCACTGTCACTGCTCCGCCTCCTCATTTCCCACACTTACAGAAACACTTATCCCCTGTGCACATGTGGATAAACATGCATACATAAAGCTTTCAGCGCCTTTTAGTCATTTACATTTTCCTACAGAGGCTACACCGTCTCCCATAATGCAGCAAATGGTGAATAACCGGTGCTCCTGAGCCGTGTGCCTTCCAGCAGCAGCAGCAGCAGCTCTGTTCTAGTGAACCTTCACTTGTCAACCGCTGTCCCCAAACATCCTCATGCGTAGACGCGATTTTGCTCGAGCGAAAGTTGCTCGAATCCCATTACCACTGCTGCTGACTGGAGCAGCTTTCCCTCGCTGTACTTTCATTACCTCTGACATGTGGAGACATAAGCCATCAAATAAGGTTAAAGTCAGGCAAATATGGTGGATCTGCAGCCGTATCCTTGAGCAACGGCATGGAGATCCTGCTCAACTCTTAAGTGTGGGAGTTTGGGAACAGCTGGCTTTCCCTGCTTTCTTTCACACGTCTCCTCTTTGGCCTCCTCTGTCTTCTCCTTCCTCTTTTCCTCGCATGGATCTTTTTCCTTCTGCTTCCTTCCTGCACGCTGCCTCGCTAACCCTTTCTGTCTCTTCCAGATTCTGCCTCTCTTTTCTTTCTCCTTGTCAGCCAAATCCAGATGTCTAATCCATCAACACCTCCTCAAGCTGTGAGCGGTATTGTGTGCAAGTTGTTGTCTGAACTGGAGTGTGTGTGTGTGTGTGTGTGTGTGTGTGTGGGGGGGGAAGTTGGAAGAAGTGTGTGAGATGATGTGCATGCATGTCACAGTGAGCTCTTCTCACCTTTGGCATTCTGCTTTCCCTCACACCTCAGAAGGAAAGCAGCCATCGCTGACACAATCTGAGGTGTCGTGGTGCAGGGAAACCGACTCAAAGACAGAGACACGCATCGCCCCGAGCGTTTAAATCATTGGGCCAAGCGCTTCCTCACAGAGAGTGGGAAGGGTGTGACAGGATAGAGCGGCAAACTTAATTTTAGAATTACCGTGCTTCCCTTTTTTAATTTACCTTGTAAACCTTTAGGGTATTTAAAGGCTGTTGTGGAGACAGAGATGCAGAGTTGTCGTCTGTCATTACGGAGACCGCCTTTATATCCAGAACAACTTGAGGCAACCTCTTGTGTCGTGAGAGTGTGGCGGAGGAAATCTGTGAACTCACACTGCTGCACTCAATTAAGACCCATGCTACGTGAATGACCTTTTGCTAAAGAATAACTTGTTCTCGTCTTTATATATAAAAAAACACTTATTTTACTTTCTCATATTGGCTGACTTCATTTGAATTGTTTTGCTGATACTATGAAGTGAGAATCAAACCACATTTTATGAAGATGTCCAATTAGTGTTATGTGAAGGAATGAATGTCTTCAGTGTGTCTATATTGAGCCAGATGGTTTAGTTCTCCTGCAGAGGTGTGCCAGCAGAGACTACATTTACCAGAATGCATTGCCCATAAAAGCCACATAATCTACTGTTAAAATAAAGGGCGAAAGTCTTGGTCCCTCCTCTCTATTTTATAACCAGATGGTTAAAGAATACCTCGGAATATCCAAGTAAGGTTATTATTTTTTACATCTGACCAAATGTTTTGTTTTTATAATTCTGTGATAAAAGTCTGTATTCTAAAAAAAAAAAAAAAGATCTATTTATTTGGAATTTTTTTGTGGAATTATGACTTTTTTTGGAAGTCTAAGAAATATGTAAATATTCTGACTTTAATCTCAGAATTTCTCATTATTCAAACATCTTTTTATACTTTTGGATTTTAAAGGTCACCTATCATGCTATTTGCTATAGCATAGGTCTAGAAAAGCATGTCTATGAAGTGTTTTGCTCAAAATACCAAACAGATCCCCCATTCTAGCCATGCCTCATATCCCTCTATTTCATTTCCTGTTTCAAAAGTGCTGTTTGGGGTATAAAGCTTTAAACCCGGCAGCTACTGTCCAAACTAAATACTACTACTACTAAATATATAAGGCATATTTATACTTTTTATTTTTGAAAATACCAAACAGATCATGCATTTTAGCCATTCCTCATTTCGCTCAATTTAACACTGTCTTTGCATCATGGGCTGATTCTGTGAGAACAGCACCATCTACAGGCCTGGCATATGTACTATAGCGTCTCCAGCGCTTTCCAAAAGCAATGTCCGTGGCTGTCTCCTCCTGATTGGTGGAGCTGGCCCAATAGCCGTAGCGCCACTTCTGTGACGTCATAGAAGTGTTCAAATCTGGATCAGTCTGTATCAGATCCGTTGCAGCCCCTTTTTAAGAGATGTGGGTATGGAGGGAAATAGAGAGGGTTGTGTTTTCTGACACTTGGTGAGTTCCCTGGAACACGGGGGACACACATTCATGTAGAAAAGACGTACAAAAGTGCATTTTGCATGATAGGTCCCCCTTTAAGTAATTACCTTTGTAATTTGTTCAATAAGAAAATGACTTCTTATCCACCATACACTGCAATCCTAGCTAGTTTGCAGCAAGGACGAAAAGAGGAAGGCAGCTCTGTTTCTGAGCGGCGTCTGAATCCCCTGGCTACGAAGAGACAGAAATCCAATCTGAAACGACCTGTGGTTCCTCTTCATATCACATTATGGCACGTCAGATGCTGATGCTTGTGACATATTATTATGCTGTCATGTACGGTTGTTGATCTTCCTTTGATATTCTTCTATGCTGTTCGTTCAAAGAAAAATACCCCTGGAGGCAATAAAGGTTTAAATCAAATACAAGAGCAGGAAGAAGAGATTTTAAAGCTGCACACTCAGCTTTTAGGTTAATACAGCACGATTAAACGAGGGGTTCATTTCTCTAATAGGCTACATTTACCGTTAACACTGATTGGATTTCCACATTAAAGGTGCCTTTAAGAGGAAAGTGCATGTATTGCAATGTGAGCAATCCAGTGTTTGAGTCACACTTGTAACTGTAGGGTTGCATATGGACACACAAATACAGTGACACATCTCATCTCAAGCAACCTCAAATGTACACACTTAGTATTTAGTAACACAACTTGTGTTAGCGTGGCCAGGCAGCGCACATTGTCTGGTGTAAAGCGGGATTAACAACTACAGGGTAATCCTATCCTATTAGATTAGATGAGAGAAAGCGAGAAGCCAGGGATTACCACAGAGCAACAGATTACTGCCCAGTTTAAACACAACAACATATTGGCAGGCGGAGAAAGGACATGAGAGAGGATAAAGCACGAGAAGCATTAAGACTGATCTGTTGATGGTAAATAAGTTTAACTCGGAATCTGATACACATAAGAGGAATTTGCTTTGGTGTATGTGGCGCATACAAAGACACGGAAAGGAGAATACGTAGCAAAAATGACAACTACTTAGAAAAGACTATTATAACAAATGAACAATATTTACATTTGACATATACTGTATATGTATGTGGAGAAGAAATGTGCAAAATGTGCAGTATTTACATTTTAAAAAGAATACAATGTTGTTCATATGATGTGCATTCATGTAGTGCATCATGTTATTATGGGATGGATACAAGTCAGTATCAGTGGGGGTCCCGGGCCTTGCTGATGAGGGGAAGAAACTGTTCAGGTGGCGAGAGGTTTTATGGCCCGTTGAAGCTTCAACGCTTCTGCCCGTTCACTTTGAATGGGGTGACGTCACACTTTGCCGAACTGCATTGTGGGAGCAAAGCGTTGCTCGCTTCAAAAGTTGAGCAATGTTCAACTTTTGAAGCTTCGACGGAAGCGTCAGCCAATCAAATCATATGCCAGTACAAGCTCTAGCCAATCAAACCGCGTGCTTGTGTGTCCGGGGCGGGAGATTCATGTGATTGGTTGTTGGTCGAGATTCAGACACGCCCGCCGGCAAGCTTCAACGCACGCCGCCGTGTGGACGCTACGTTAGAAGGACAGGATCAGCTATTTATATACATATTTTAATTGTATTTAATCCATTATTTACTTTATCTTATGTTTGTATACATTTTTTTAAATATTTTATTGCATATTCTTATAGTTTATATAATTATTTTCACTAGTGTTTTGCTTTCTTTAATTAAATGTAATTCTAAAATAGACCAATTGTCACAAAATCCAATAAACCTAGAAAAAAAAAAAAATCTAATTCTGATGATTCTGATTAAAATGTCACCTTTTACATTTTGACATTTAGAAACTAATAAGCATATCCGCCACATGTTTTTAAACGTGTCTCTTTGATTCAAATGGTGTTTTGCTCACGCCTGATGATCCAATGTTGCCCTTTAGCTCCTTTACTAACAGCGTCCTTATCTAAGAAGTCTTTGAGGGGGAAAGAAAGCAGTGAATGATTATATAGAAGTCATGTCAGTGTTTTGAAGGAAAGCTTCTCAGTGGTATGTTCTAATGAGACTTGTGAAGCTGCACATGGTGTTGGTTACCTTGATCGTTTTGGTCTGAAGTCTGAGTCCATTTAACGTGTTGATGGCTTTCTCTGCGTCCTTTGGATCGATGTAGTTGACAAAGCCGTAGCCCAGACTCTGTCCTGCAACGGCACAAAGAGGGAAGGAAAAGCTTTTAGAATCTGTTTCTCCCTTCAATTAGCTGCTGGTTCAATTTGCTCACTGACAGCAAGAAAACATCCTTTTATCTCATCAGCCGTAATCTGTAGACTAGAAGGCAGACGGACACACCCCTCATTATTAGAGAGGACACACACTCTGTGAACTCCTATTATGCTATTTTAGGGGTTTCTCTTTCCCGTAATGTGTTATATATTTGTTTTAATGCATGTAAATGGTCTGCAAAGGCTAAAATCCCTGTTGTTTCCCCCATAGGGAGTTTCATTTTCATTGCTATGTAACACTCTATTGGCTAAAGCTCCAACACATTGTGCATGATAGGCAAAGGGGCGGGACATCTCTAAGCGGTTGACCAATCACAACAGAGCCGGCCAGCTAACCAATCAAAGCAGACTGGGCTCTGGTTTCAGACAGAGGGTGAAAAGAGGTGCTGCAGCACCGGTAGTATGAGAACAATAAAGAGCTTTTTGAACATTAAAGCATGGAGACATTTAGAGACACTACATACTGATATACACCTGAACATCAGCAGGAGAGGACTCTTTAAAGTAGAGACAATACATACTGATATACACCTGAACATCAGCAGGAGAGGACTCTTTAAAGTAGAGACACTACATACTGATATACACCTGAACATCAGCAGGAGAGGACTCTTTAAAGTAGAGACACTACATACTGATATACACCTGGACATCAGCAGGAGAGGACTCTTTAAAGTAGAGACACTACATACTGATATACACCTGAACATCAGCAGGAGAGGACTCTTTAAAGTAGAGACACTACATACTGATATACACCTGAACATCAGCAGGAGAGGACTCTTTAAAGGAGAGACACTACATACTGATATACACCTGGACATCAGCAGGAGAGGACTCTTTAAAGTAGAGACACTACATACTGATATACACCTGAACATCAGCAGGAGAGGACTCTTTAAAGTAGAGACACTACATACTGATATACACCTGAACATCAGCAGGAGAGGACTCTTTAAAGTAGAGACACTACATACTGATATACACCTGAACACACTAACCCCATAATATGAGTAAAGATGCCTATATTCCTCCTTAAAATAAAAGATTACGCAGCCCTTCCCCCATCCATATTTTCCTCGACAATCTCTTCTAACATCTCTTCATCACTTCTGACAGATCACAGTGACTCCCGCCCCGAGCGCCTTGGTGTGACTTTTATGTCCACCACGTGTCATGTGAAGCCTGCACATATATACTCTACAGCTGCAACATGTAATAAATGAGAGCTTAGTCCCTTTTCACCACTCCATATCAGAACTACTGACACAAAAACGAGCAAACTAATTTAATAAAACTGCTCTTTCTGATAATGTCAAGTATCAATTACACTTTTAGGGCAAGTGGTCCAATGTTACTGCATGTTTGCCTCCATTTCATCCATTTGCGCAATAATTTTTTACACATTCGAGCACACGAGCAAAGCCATATCAGTTAAAAGTGATAGGAACTGTTTTTGGTTGGTTTATTGTTGATTTGGGGTTTGTAGATTTGGAATTATAGTTTTAATAATAGGCTGGTTACTGAACAATGTACACATTTAAAATTAGCACACAAACAAATGAAGTTGGAACATTTGAATCTGTTGTGTTTGAAAGACACATTTGAAGCTTTGCTTTATTGCAAACTTAAATCTTGTCTTCAACTTTAGGAGGAATGACCAGTCGAAGGTCTTTTTTTCCAAGAATTTGGGTTGAAATATCAGCTTAGCATCCAACACAATTGCCACATCTGAAACCCCCTTCCAAAAATGGCAGAAATACCTTAATATCTTAGGTTATAATACTCATACTGAATAGCTAAGAAGCTTCTCTGATCTTTGAATTCCTCATGTCTTGTCGCTTGTTATAATCGTGAAAGAATTTCCTCAACTCATTTATTTGGACTAACTCATGGTAGCAGTGTCAAATACTGAATGCCAGGATCTCCTTGAATTATGTCGCAGCAAATAAGTACATAAAAAACAACATATTTGTTACTGTCTTTGCAGCCGTGGAGAAAGAAAGAGAGAAGAAATACCACCCCCATTTCCCTCTAAGTGTCCTAGATAGCATCCTCGCTTTGGAGAGTGGAGCAGGCCTGACATCTCCAGTGTTTCCCCGACAGCTCAGGCCTTTCAAACAGGACTCTAAGCGGACGCCTGCAGCCATCGGGGCCTTTCAGTCGGCTACTTCTCAACAAACAGCCTGCTAGCCACTGACGCCACACACAAAGAGAATCCCAGTCAGTTTAAGAGGAGCGGCATGCACATATTTACGCTAATGGGAACAGACTGCAGACAAAGTGAAATTCGCAAAATAAATACATTTGGGCTATGGATATCACAGCGCAGAACGGCTCAGCAGCGAGCAGAGGAAGGGCCAGGAGGGAGTTGTAGTCCAAACATCAAACAGCTGATGGTTTCTCTCTTCTTCTTCTCTCCTCTGGATTAACTGTGGATTATCAGACGCTCTCTATTGTTAATTAAAAACCTGCCATCCTGGAGAGACTTCTGCTATTTTTAACTAACCCTCCTCTCCTCTCCCTCCTCCTCCCTGACTGTACGCTGACATCAGGAGTTACATGTGTTAAATATAACTCACACAATCAGTCTTTATGGCTTCTTTATCAAATCGTTAACACACAAAAGAGACTAGGAACACGGATGAGAAAGAGAACATGTGGCAAAATGAATTCATTAAATGGATTGAATTGGAACAAATTAAGTTGGAGTTATCTTGCCAATGAACCTAGATGAGCATTTAACCACCATCGGCTGATACATTGAACACATTTCTAAATAAATATGTAAATGTACATCCAACAGTTTTATTTCCACATGGGTGCAACGGCTGATTGTAACGTTCCTCTTCGCTATCTCTCCCGCCCTCGCCTTCCACTTTCCCATCCCCTTCCTCACCCCTCTCCCTCATCTTCAACAAGAAATGTGAGGTTCGACAAGCGCAACTAACGGAGGGTGAGCTGACAATAAAGAGTGCCGGCAAAGAGCACTCATGCCGGGCCATTGAGATGGTGCTTAATGGTACCGAGACACTTGGCACTCAGCGAGGAGTCCAGGCAGCCAAATGGGGCCAAACTGGCAGCCATGGACGGGCACGGAAGATTGGTATGAATTCTTCTTGTCACATGTACACAGCGAGATTCAGTCTCTGCATTTTACCCATCGTAGTATGAATAGAAAGTGGGCGGCTATTATATAGACAACGCCGGGTTCTGGTGCCTCTCCAAGGAACACTCTGTAGTTTCCAAGAATCAAAATGACACCTTTCAAAATTCCTCTCTGTACTTGATCCATTCTTGGATTTGAACTTCTTGATTTCGACCCTCCAGTTTCAAAGCCAAGTCCCTATAGACGGGGTTAACCGCAGTGTAGGTGTCTATAAGCTCGTGTGTGTCCTAGTTTCTATGTGAGTGTGGGTAGCATCTGAGGCTGAGGGGAAGAAGGTGAGAGCGAGAGATGAGGGGAGACGGGTGAGCGGGGAAGACAGGTGAGTGGGGGAGATGAGGGGAGACAGGAGAGTGGGGGAAAGGAGGGGAGACAGGTGAGCGGGGGAAAGGAGGGGAGACAGGTGAGCGGGGAAGACAGGTGAGTGGGGGAGATGAGGGGAGACAGGTGAGTGGGGGAAAGGAGGGGAGACAGGTGAGCGGGGAAGACAGGTGAGTGGGGGAGATGAGGGGAGACAGGTGAGCGGGGGAAAAGAGGGGAGACAGGTGAGCGGGGGAAAAGAGGGGAGACAGGTGAGCGGGGGAGATGACGGGAGACAGGTGAGCGGGGGAGATGACGGGAGACAGGTGAGCGGGGGAAAGGAGGGGAGACAGGTGAGCGGGGGAGATGACGGGAGACAGGTGAGCGGGGGAGATGACAGGAGACAGGTGAGCGGGGGGGGTAAGAGGGGAGACAGGTGAGCGGGGGAAAGGAGGGGAGACAGGTGAGCGGGGGAGACGACGGGAGACAGGTGAGCGGGGGGTAGGAGGGGAGACAGGTGAGCGGGGGAAAAGAGGGGAGACAGGTGAGCGGGGGAAAAGAGGGGAGACAGGTGAGCGGGGGAAAAGAGGGGAGACAGGTGAGCGGGGGGTAGGAGGGGAGACAGGTGAGCGGGGGTAGGAGGGGAGACAGGTGAGCGGAGGAGACAGGTGAGCGGGGGAAAGGAGGGGAGACAGGTGAGCGGGGGGTAGGAGGGGAGACAGGTGAGCGGGGGTAGGAGGGGAGACAGGTGAGCGGAGGAGACAGGTGAGCGGGAGAGATGACGGAAGACAGTTGAGAGGGGGGTAGGAGGGGAGAAAGGTGAGCGGGGGACACGAGGGGAGACAGGGGAGATGACGGGAGACAGGTAAGAGGGGGGTAGGAGGGGAGACAGGTGAGAGTGGGGGTAGGAGGGGAGACAGGTGAGCGGGGGAGATGACGGAAGATAGGTGAGAGGGAGGTAGGAGGGGAGACAGGTGAGCGGGGGAGACGAGGGGAGACAGGTGAGCAGGGGAGATGACGGGAGACAGGTGAGAGGGGGATAGGAGGGGAGACATCTGCCCGCTTCATCCGTAAAGCTCCAGCAAGGATTCCACCGACCATTAACAGCCCACTACAGAGCCGCTAACAGCAGGGGGTAGCCAACGCTCCACACAGGTGTACACACATGCAAACATATAATCACTCAATCAGAGGCGAACACAAACAAACCCAAGTATGTCCTCACAGCAGGACGCGGAGGACTGTGGTTTCCGGCAGCTAACATGTTAATGCATCATTGTTTGTGTGTGGAGGGGCGTGTCGTTGTTCTTAAACCATTTAAGGTCAACACCCAGGTTGTGGTCTAATATTGTCTTTTGCTAAGGAAGGTTATTAACGGATATAATTGACCCGGAAGTACTTAAGTGGCAGCCATGATAATATGAAAGGTGGATCATGGGAAAGGAGCTTCAAGGCTTCCTTTGTTATCTCCTTGGGCATAGGGTCCATCCTTATCCAAACGAAAGGAGGTAACGCTGTCCCACAATCCCTTGCGGCTGTAACTTTTAAAGTTTTCCATCGTTTGGTCGTTGCCAGAAGAACAACCAATCATCACACATGTGGATCATGTTAGTAGTTGCCTAGTACTTGTTGAACTAGTTTTTGTTTCTGCAGACTCAGCACTTCAGCAAAAACAATCGTCTTTTTCTTCAGTCCTGATGAATGATCTTTTCTTCTTTCCATCTTTCAAAGAGGTTAAAGACAAAGGACCTGATTTTTGTTGTGATAATTCAACCAAAGCCCTTTCTATAATCTATATAATCAGGGTACTGCAACATGTGGTTAACCTCCAGTGTTGTGCAGAGGCAGCAGGTGGAGGTTGGCTTCAGATCACCTGCCCTGTCCACCTCAACGCTCCCCAGCAGGACGGGAGCATTTGGATCAGACCTTCACAGTGCCTCGCTCTGTTCCGGCTCAACACACCACGGTTAAGCACAGTCTAGGTGCAGTCTAAAAATGGCTCGGCATCATTTAGCGTAGCATGGTGTCTTACTGCAATGCAATGATAAGGCCAGCTCAGGCTGCATCACACAACACCAGAAAGACATGTTTAAGCATGAAGTAAACAGGCTGTAAAAGGGCATATTGCTCAAGCTGTTTCTAGCCACACATCCGATAAAAGCTCAAGATGCCCGTGGTTTGTAAATGTCATCTATCAGAGTACAATATTCTGTAAGTGGAGATGAGATTTCCCAATGTGTCACTCCAACATACATTTGTTTTGTGCAGGAATAAACAGGAAAATACTTAAAAACCAGATATGTTTTTTCCAGTCAGACGTTCTACTTGTATATTGTAATTACAAATAACTTTAGAAAGTTGTGCATCTGAGGCTACACAGAGAAGTTATTAAAAATGCATGATAAATAGCCTCTAATGGGGTTCTATCTAACAGAAAAAAGCAGCCTTGTGCTGATCAATTAGCTTAATGGATACATTAGCTTATATATTTTAATTGTCAATTAAACACAAGAACTCAAATGATGCATTGCTTTCATAACGGCCTTTTAATGAGGTTAGATATTCATTTGCCTTTTGATTCGTCAGCTGCTTACAGTGCAAGTGTGCAGATTCAACAGTTGTAACAACTTAAGAAAAATGTTGGCACCAATGAGAGCTTCTTACTACACGTTATGTAAATGTAATAATGGGAAAGGTCTCGTAATAGAACGGCCCCAAATGGGATTTAAGTGAAGTAAAAACATCTACAAATCTAGGGTTTGCTAATGATGGTATGTTGTCTGCATGGTTGTAGTAAGTATATGATGTGTGCATCTGAAGCTGTCATGGACTAAATAAAGGATTAGTGGATTAACAGTTGACTAATAGATTAGTTCAATTTATTCAACAGATCTGTAAAACACTTTCTACCAAAAGAATAATGGAAAAGCATCACTTCTGGAAGTTTCCTGGAAATATATCATTCTGAATAAAAGTCTGACAAACTATAAAGTGCTGCACACAGCTGGGACCGGAGTGCTTGTTGACATCTGGGGATTATAACATTGACCCACTGTCACTCACTTTAAATGGACGTTTCATTGGGCGGTATATCATTGCAGATTGCATAACATCTTCAAAGACACCTCTCATCCTGCAAACTACCTGTTTGTCCTCCTACCCTCGGGGAGGCGCCTCAGGAGCCTCCAGTCCAAGACCAGCAGGTTCAGGGTCAGCTTCTTCCCCAGGGCTGTTACCCCGCTGAACTCTGCCCGCTGATAGACTCAAGCCCATACCCACCACCACCCACCTGTTTATATATTTGACTCTCAATGCCGTTTACACTGTATAGATTCATCTGTTTACTGTATAGCCTATTTATAATTATTCTATTAGAATAATTCCATGTATAATTATTCTCATTATGTAGACTCCTGCAATGCTATTCTGCTCTTCTGGTCAGATGCCTAAACTTACATTTCGTCACTACTACGTAATGACAATAAAGTTGAATCTGAATCTGCTATGAATGAGCTAGCTCAGGGGTTCCCAAACTTTGCCATGCCAAGGACCCTCATATAGCATTATCGTCTGGCGGGGACCCCCCTGTTGCAATTTTTTTTTCAAATTATGAGTACATTATGATGGAGAGTATGGCAAATTAATCATACAGCTTAATACATTTCCTTAATATATATTTGTATTAATAATTTATAATCAGTTATTCTTTTAATTTGTTTTTTTATTGATCTTTTGTTTGTGACTTCTGTTATAAACATTCTTAACACAATATTAAACAGTAATATCAACAGCAAACATATTTTTAAAGCATTTTTAAAGTGATTTCTGTCGTTATAATATTATATAATTTTGAACAGTAATATGAACAATTAACATATATTTTTAGCATTTTTGAAAGCTACTTATGCCTTAATAATGTTATAAATAATATTCAGTAATATTAACAATAAACATATTTATATTCATATATATAAACATCAATATTTGCTACATCCGTGCTCTCATCCAGCTGCAGAGCGAAATATTCACTTGCTCTCGCTGAGCAGATACTCAGTTTCCCTCTCAGTAGCGGCAGCTCGATTCTGATTGGCTTGAAGGGCGGTCGTGTGATTTAAAAAAAATATATATATATATATATCAATAAGTAAAAAATATTAAAAGATTGGACACACAGATTGATAGATATGCAGTTATTAATAATAAAATAAAATAAAAATGTAACTTAAAAAAAAAGAAGAAATTCCCCTTTCCCCGTGACCCCCCTAGCGCCCCCTGGCGGCCCCCCGGGGGGTCGGGGCCCCCAGTTTGAAAAACACTGAGCTAGCTAACCTATGTCATTTCATACTGATCTTCCAATTATGAAACAGACTAACTCTGCCAACAGTGACATTTGGACAACTTGATAATCACTGAACAACACCAAGCGTTTCACTTTTTAGTGTCCTCGTTTCCGTTGTGTTTTGAGCTTCTTGCAGTGTTTTTTATTTGCGTTTCTGCAGCTTTTAGTAAACGCTGCGCATGTGTTGTCAAGTTGGTGAAGATGTTTTTGAATTTGCTTGTGTTTTGGGACATTTATGTTCTCGCATCGTTTAGGTTGTTAAGTGTTTTGGGACCCCTGGTCAGCCACCAGTTGACCAACAACGAATTGACCATAGAGATCGTAGTTGACTAATGGCGCATTTCCACTGCAGCGGGTAGCCCCGTTTAAGTGTCCTTAATCGTCCTCAAGCAGCCAGGCCGGTTTTTGGTGGCCTTTCCATATAGCGTAGCACCGGCTAGCGGGTACTTTTTCCCGCCCCATAAAATCGTGGTTCTATCAGGCCAGAGCCAGGGCTGAACTAGTGACGTCAACACTCTCGACTGCTGATTGGTCAGAGAGAATCATCACAAGATCGCGCGCAAGATCATCCCTAGCGTCGCATATATATCTAGAAGCAAGCTTGCAGCATTTATACACAGCGTTTTTGTAAACGGAGGAGCTACAAAAATGGCAACGTCAAAGGAAAGCACGCCGTGGTCGACCGAGGAGGTGACAACGTTCCTACATCTCATTGGGGATGATAAAATCCAGCGGGAGCTCGACGGAACAACTCGAAATGTGAAGAAAAAAAAATCGCCCCGCCTACACTGCGTTGCTACCCCAGGTCCTAAACTGTAATGGAAATGCGCCACGGCCTCGGACGGCCAGCGAGGCAGCCCGAGGCCTGAGCGAGGACGCTTAGGGACGCTTAAACGGGGCTACCCCGCTGCAGTGGAAATGTGCCATTAGACCAATTAATACAACTAAGAAGACTAGTTAGTAACCGTTGAGGGGGTAGCTCTAGTTTTTACATATTGTATACGTTCAGGTACCACTTTACTGTAGCACTGCATTGCTTTATCACACAGTGCCAAGTAATATTACAGACACACTTATCACATGTGAGTGGGGAGTGGGGAGGAGGGGGAGGGGACTCATTTGGAGCCACTTCCACTATTTTGGTGTTGCTTTTGTACAATCAGACATCAATTGTAGGGAGGTGGGCATGCTTTCAGTGGACACATCACTGCTATTTCTAGTAAGTAGCTCTTCGCTGAGTTTGCGGGGCTTTATGAGTGACTAAGCCATTATTTGTTTCCTGAGGAGCAGCAGGTTGCTCAATGTGTGCGATGAGAAAATGAGAGTACTTGGAAGCTAGTGTCCTGCCTGCTGGCATCGTAATTCCACCTTCTCTGTTTCCCCCTTCTGTGCACACAAACAAGTGAAAATCCACACGACATACCTATATGCAAAATTACATATAGGTAGATGAATGGAAGTATGCGAGGCTACACAGCAGCACTCAGGCATCAAATCAAGTTTAACATATTCACTGTGAGGCGCGCGCCGAGGTACACAATAATAAGCTGTAAGGTGCACATACTGTAGAGAGAGACTCCAGTTGCATATTGCTTGTCATTATTTTCCACCTTTTTTGTTGTATTATGTGACTAAGAGCCCTGTACCGCAGACATGAAAGCATCTTCGTCTCCTGCTATCATCAGCCGAGGCTCAAACAACACTATAGACTCTTTGATGTGGAGTGGGAGCTAGCAAATGAAACACATAGAAGCCTCTTTTTCACTCTGTGCCTTCCTATTGTTCCTGCTACTACTCTCCAAAGTCTAGCTGTTCATCTTACAGTTCATTTGAACTGCTGACAATACAGTTAACATAATGTTTTACTTCTGTTGGCGGCGCAACTGTGAAATTATTTGTCAAATTATTCACATCTTTGTCTTGTGTTCCTGTGAGAATATATTTCCATAACAAAAGACCGTTGTGTAAGACATGCAGCCCAATACATAGTAAAAGATCTGCGTTCATTTCGAAGCAATCTAACAAAACAAAATGTGATTTAGTTGTGAGCTAGACCCAGCGGTGGAGTCAGGCTGTCTTTCAGGACTCAGGGGGGGACAGAAGCTTCAGAAGGGATCATCAGAGCTATGAGCCGCTGACGCTAACACACCTTGAGAGGACCAGCCTCTTCTCCTTTCAAAAAGGCAAATCGGTTTGGTCAGTCTTGGATTTAGCGACATTTTAAGATGCGGCCGAGGGACAAAAAACATTTCAATTTGTCAAAATAAATGTGTCACAGTCACTGCTTCCATCCTCTGAAGCTCTGCCCCTTGCTGCCGCAGCAACTTTAAGGTGGACCTATTTTTGATCAGCCAACATTTGAAAGGGTGCCCTGTCACCAACTTCACGTCAGTTTACACTCCACTTACCTTGAAGAGGGTCAACTCCATAAGAAATGGAGAGTTAGCAAAAACAAGAGAACAGAAAGGGAACAAAAGACTACAGTGCCTCACATACCGGCAGTACAGTGAAGGCATATCATGTGGCATGTATTAAGACCGCTTAAATAACGAAATTCATAAACAGAGCCGCGTCCCCCGCACATGCATCTCCTGTAGATCCCGCTCCCACTCACTCATTCAACACATCTTTCCCTCCTGGGTTGCCAAGGTAGCAGCCACTGTTGCAGTGAGGAGGCTCCCACTCTCCGTTCCCAAGGCCCTGCTTCCACCAACACACACACACACGCACACACACACACACACACACACACACACACACACACACACACACACACACACACACACACACACACACACACACACACACACACACACACACACACACACACACACACACACACACACACACACACACACACACACACACACACACACACACACACACACACACACACACACACACACACACACACAGTTGCCCACGTAGACGCTCAGGGACAAACACAGGAGATCCGCCCCCTCGTGGTGGCTCCCTGCAGCCGGCAGTGTGTGGGCAGGTCGGCCGAGAGAGAAGGAGAGCTGACAGACGGAGAACCCGTTAAGTCTCGGATAACCCCGTAACGTCACAATGGCGGAGACACATCTGTATCTGTTTGGACTCCCGCTTAGAGTGAGCTGTCCGATAAGCCCTCAGCCGTCCACATGCTGGGGACAGAGGGACTGACTGGGGTTGCAGTCCAAAAGTATTATTTACGAAGAAAGATTTCCAATCGAGTTAGATTAACCCAAAAAGCATGATGTTAGCATTACATACAAATATCCAACCATTACCAAAAGAAAATATATAATGCCGAACCACAATGTAGCGTTTCCTACGGTGCTTATTAAGCATTTTCCATCTTCTGCCATATCTTGCTAAAGTGCTTATATGTTTTGAACTTTCAAAAAATGTTAAACCAAAAGGCTAACTATATAGAAGTGTATGAAGCCTGCATGAAACAACTTGATGAGAAGGCACTGGGAGGAGTATCTAGATGTGCTTTTAGTAGTCAGTCTGCAGAAACATGTACATCCGTTGCTTCATAACTATGTCGCTCAGTTTAAGTGCAGGCATTCTCTTTTCCCAAGTCCTCATTGTGGGGGAAACTTCTGTGTAGCAACCGACTCAAAAGGAGACACGGGGAGAGCTGGAGCTTTGATGTCAAACACTGACGGGTTTATTTGGAGCTTCGGCCGGAGCATTCACAAAACAAGTCAAAGAGTCAGAGGTTCTGACTTCACGGTAGAGTTGCCACGTCAATTCTGAAGAACTCTCCCCCAGACCCATGTGTTTAGCTCGATCAGAGAGAATCATCAACATGCTGCAGAACAAGATCCTAACACCTCTATCAGCTGACTCCAACAGGCAGGAACAGGGAGACAGAACACTGAGAGCACAGCAGCCAGGGTTACAGGTGCGTGTGCTCAGTGAGGACAGCATGCACTGATACACTGGGTCAAAGTTATGGGCCTTGGAAAATATCTCCCCAACACTGATGAAATATTCTCAACATCACGGAAGTGCTTAGAGGAAGACATAAGACCTGATGTAGGAACCAAAATGCTACCTAGCCTGAGTTTATTATTTGTATTATTATATTATTACTTCCGGTAATTGTCACATGGGTGTGGTTTGTGTCGAGTGCGGATGACAGAGGGTGAG